>NC_087063.1:24517763-24733247 GCF_963678635.1 Symsagittifera roscoffensis
AATCGAAGGGTTTTTTCTGCCTGAAAAAATTTCCACCGAGGAAAAACGTTTCGACTGAAAGGCACAAAAATTTTCTATTTTTCAAAAATAATTGTTTCTAGCCTTAGCTCCAAGGTACCCGGGTCGACTGTTATGTAATTCGATAGCTGAATGTTTGTTTCGATTTGATTGATTTTTAGCTGTCAATTTTTGTGATAACCATTTTGTTGTTGAAAATTTTTACTGTGTAGGCTTTCCTGTGACAGCCCTTTTTATGACCAACAATTGCGCTTAAATTTGATTGGTCAAGAGTGTTGACCCAAATTTTCTCGCCCGTCTCTGATCGGTCAAAAGTAAAAGCGCGGAAGTTGATGCCCTCTAGTGGCTTCATGTCCTTCCCGTGTAAATTTGATCTCGGAAAGTTAGTAGCTGATACTGATGCCCCCCCTATGGCTGAGAGCCAGATATCCTATTGGATATTGATTTTTAGAATAGTAAGACGGGAGTTGATTGCTCCAAGTACCGTTGAATAAGAATTGAAATTGTAAGTAATTGAAGAAAGGACCAAGATAAGGTTACAACTGGGAAAACTATTATACTGTAATGCATAGATTGATGCGTCAACGGATAAAATAATTGCCAGTTTTGGGACCTTTAAATCATTCGTTCAGGAAATCCCACTTATTTTTTGTCAAGTTCTCAAAGTATTGGAGCTACGAGGTTAAGAAAATGAGACAGCTAATCGACGATTCCCAACTTGCTAACCGAAGCTACGAAGTTAGGAAAATGAGACAGTATTTCAAAATAATTTCCCAATAAAAATTGCAAAAAATTTTCGCATGAACAAATAATGCCAAGTTGTTTCAGTTCAATTGCGTTATGTTTTTGCTCTTGTTCAATCAAGAAACGAGAAGCAACAACAATTGTTGCCACGACCTTTTTTTCTAATTCTTGTTCCAGGGCTGCCCACTGAACGCCTTAACTAGCATCGCTTTTTACCTTTGTAGGGCGAGTATAGTCGTTATGATAAATCTTAAAATCTTCAATCCCGTTTAGGATGTTTCTAAAAGCCAATTGTAGGACTTCGTCCCACACGAATTTATTTTTGTGGTTGAATTTAAGAGACGAGCAAAGCTGATCAGAACGGACCTGAAGGTTAGGCAGGAATCTTTGGAGATGATTTAGAATTCCCATAAACAACCTAAGTTGAGTAAAGGTTCTGGGGGTTCAATTTCTAGCGCTGGGTGAATTTTGACTTTTTCGGACGATATCCATCTGAATCAATTTCAAATCCCAGCCAAGTTAGTTGAGTAAGAAAAATGTCATGTTTTGACAACTTGAGGGCAAAACCCTCTTCCGATAAACGAAGTAAAACTTTCTCTACTAACTGGTTGAGACCGATTACTGAGCCTTAACTAACGATGAGAATACCGTCTAGAAAACAAAAAAAAACAGTGTTGTCCATTGCTTTTTAGAAATTATTGGGGCATGTCCGCGAGACCATAACAAACAGTCTTAAATCTATATGGATCCGTGTACTCCCCACATAGGATGTTGAACTGCAAAGAATACAAACTTGTTCACTGAATTTAATCTAGCTAAGCGCGTACTTAAGGTCTAATGGAGAGAACGATACATCTCCTACAGTTATCGAAGTGATGGTTTGGGCCGCTGAGTCGAATAGTTCCACAAAGTATGGCATGTGGTTCTTGTTTTTGTGAATTTGGTCTTTCATGGGCTGAGTGACAATAGCCAACTCACTTTTTTGTATACGCACCTGAGCGCGGCATTCCTTCTCCTGAATTGGTATCCGCGGAGATTTGAATGTGGAAAAGTTTTGGTGGTTGTTTGGCTTGCCCACACTCGTGCGTTCGAATAGAAATTTTTTCTTGTAGTACACTTGCCAAGATTCTGAAACCACATTATGGACGACTTGGGTGACCACACCCGGACAAAAAAACTGGTCTGATTTGTGTTTTGCGATCACCTAGCTTCGACTGTAGGTCCAAGCCCAGTAAACACCTCGTACGGTTCTCTGAAATACGAAACTGGGCGGACATCACCTTCCATCTTTTCAAAATATATACAACTAACGTACCGAATAGTTAGACCTTCCTTTGGTTATAGTTCAAAAAGACTTTATCTATTCAACACTCGTGATCAAACCGTATTTTAGCTGACGGTACTGACTTTACGATTAGATTCGCTGTGCGCTGTTGACAAAGGACGCTAGGCTGCCGGTGTCCACCGTTGTTTTGAAAAATGTGTTGGCCTTTCAGAGTGTGATTTGGATACTACGCAGGTTGCCAGTCGCTGCATTCACTACTTCTATCTTCTTGACCTAATCTTCGGATGATTTTGTAATGGTAATTTTCTCAGTCGGTGTTACATTTCGACTAATTGCTAGTACCGCAACCTTTGATTCACTATTGGAGGTGATGAAATTATAACCTTCATTTGTCGTCTCGTCCAAGCATCGACATTTGCTTTTTTACTAGAGTTATATCACTTGGAAACATGACCGTTTTCGCTACAATTTCGGCATTTTTAACCTGGAGATGGGCAGGATTGTTTGTCGTTTGGTGACAAATTGTTACCAAAAAAAAAACACGGTTGTGAATCTCGGGAATTTCCCCCTTTGAGCCGATTTGAGTTAGCTTGAGCTCGGTTATTACTTTCTGATACTTTCTAATTTTATACAGAAAACGTTGATTCCTGTCTGATTTGCATGTTCCGTGTTGAGTTTTGGCCTGAATGGGTCGGATTGCCAGAATATGACAAATTGCCTAGTTGTTTCTGTAATCTAGTCGCCTTTTTGGCTCCTTTTTCTTGTGACAAGGCCAACTTTAAAGTGACAAGGCCAATTTCCAAGTGACAGGGCCAATTTTAGTGCGTATTCTGGACTTGCACCCGGATGAACACAGAAGTATCTCTTAATGTCCTTGTTTCTCACTCGGAGTGTATCGCATTATAGACTTGCAGACGTTCAATAACAAATCTCTTTTCTTGAATAACAGTTCACAGTTTTCGAAAAAGTCTTGCGCTGAGGTCCTTAATGGAACCTAATCTACACAATATTTTATGATTGGATAAATTAGATATTTTACCACTGTAAAGTATTTAATATTAACCAATCATGATCCATCTAACTAACAACCCACTTATTTGTAAGTGCTGAAATTACTTGTAATTTCAGCACCAGAGAGATTTGAATTTAACTTAGAAATTAGTTGCCTCTCCAAGAGAACTTCAGCAGCCGCAACAGACCAGTATACCCTAGATCTATTGAGCCTAGCAGAGACTAGTTAAACACCCTGAGACTAGAAAGTATAAGAGTAAGATTAGGATCGGTATTAGACTAAGAAGTTGCACGAATCTATCCGGCCGAAAATAAGATAGCGTGACGAGCAGACGGTGTACCCTATCCGAAATTACTCTATGAGTTAACCACATCGGTCCTAACTCATCTGGTGCGACCATAAGTCTCGAATAAGACCTTAATAGCTTAGAATTAACCAAAAATAGATTAGAATTTAGACAAAACATTTTTAAAATGTTATACGACGATAATTTAATCGAAATGTCTCTACGACTCAATAGATCAGAGCCGATATTCCGAACGATAACAGAACTACCCGGAATCGTAAGAAGACCTCGAACCAGAGACGACATACGACAAAGTAGAAACTTACCATATAGTTATATGATAGTACGGCAAAAGCCAACACAAACTTTTGTATTTAGAATCTTATTAGCAATGAATTTAGTTTTTCATTTGCAAACATAAAATCTTGAAGTCAATCTTCATGATCATTTCAGGCGCTAAACAAAACTATGAATATACAATAACGATTGATAAAAAGATCTCAGATCGTTTTTTTAAATTCTGCAGTATTATATAAAACATGTTTGGAAAATATTTATTGAAAATCAAAACAAAAATTAGTAGCATGACAAAAAATTGTTAGTAATCATAAAATCATCTGTTGCCCCAGCTTCACCACCTAAACATAATAACAATCATAAGCTCACTAATATCATTAAAAAACTAAATCTTTTTCTTAAATAAATTTAAACCATTTTAAACTTAAATTCACTTAATTTTAAAATCAGATCATCAAGGCTTATCCTTGGATCTTAATTAATTTTCTATTTCACTAATATTAAAACTTGATCATCAAGGCCTATCCTTGGATCAAAAAGAACAATTTTGTTCTCCCCCACCCACTTAGCAAGTGTCTAACGACCTCAAACGTCGATTCACTATCCAACCCTTCCAAAAAACCCAAGACTAATAGAAAACTAACCATTCAAATTAGGATAAACAGTGAAGAACTTCGGTTATTCATCCTTCACTTGAACCCTCTTCTTACCAGACCCAGGATAAATCTCAGACTTAGTAAGTTTAAAATAGTATCTAACGAACTACTCGCGTTCTGATTATACCTGAACCTTGTGGATCGATTTACTATTCTCCAACCCTTGAACACAATCATTACCCCTAAGTAAGATTAAGTAAGTTAACACCTTAGCTTATATTAGCCACGAGAAAGTAAAAAATCATTCTTCGGAATCGATATACTTTTCTCTCCAACCCTAAACAAATAGACCCAGGTTAAGCTAACCAAAAAATCGTAAGGACTAACAGTTTAAGAAAGTAGACATCATCTAACAACTTTTTGCATCCCTCATCCTAAACCTTATGTCATTCAAAATTCTAGGAAATAAACAAACAATCGTTTTACACAACTGTGAAATAGATCCCAAAAAATACGATCTTGTAATCACACCTCATACACAAACAGTTGGATATATCAGAACAAAACGACTAACAATAAAAAGAAAAATCATAAACAAACAAAGACAAATCACACGAAAAAGTTTTTCGAAAAATAGAAACGCATTTTGAGAATCAGAAGCCAGCAATTTAGATGACCTCTATAAATTAAAAGAATCGATTGATAAAAATTGTCCCATTCACGATCAATTAAATTTTTCCGACTCAGAAACAACTTCAAATTCATCAAAAAGAGGAAAAAGAAGAATAAAAAAGCAATATAAACACAAACCAGTACACTTGTATAATTGGAATCAACCAATTAGACACATCGATAGTTATATTTTAACAGTCATTAAACGAAAAAATGAGCCACAGCCACACTCAAAGTGACGAAAGTCCAGATGACGAAGAGGTTTACCCCTTCCTCATAGATGCACCCGATAATAGAGGGCAGCATGACTTTTGCAAGAATTTACTCCTAAATTTGTTTGAACCTGGAATCAGCCCATGCAAAGAAGAATGTAAAAATGTAAATCGAATGTAAAAATGTAAATTGATGTAAAAATCAAAAGACAAATTATTGAACATTATCTGAAAGATATATGTAATTTAACACAACAATACGGAATCTACACCATAGAATTCAGTACACCAAATCCGAATCACCGCAAATATGTAATTCAAACAGACGATCTTGAATTAGAATTTTCAAAAGTATTCCTAGAAGATATTAAAAGCATACAATATCATAATTCACAAAGAGCAAACTCCATATTCACTAACGAAGTTTTTGCAATATTATACAGCTATATTTCAACATTAGAAAAAACAGAATTTAAAAGTATCTCACCAACTGAGACATCCAAACATACAAAAGTACGACAAGAATTATTTTCAACTTTTCTACATATAATCAAAGAAAATTTTACTAAAAACGAAGTTTCACAACACACAAAACACGACTTACAAAAAATTTTGGCATGGTTTACAATAGATTATTTCACACATAATATAGACTTAATTTCACAAGCAAGAAAAAATTTCAGACCTCAAAATTCAAACGATGATACTGCCATCACAGAACAGTCAGACTTCGTTTGGGACCCCGAATGGTCTCATCATGCATTTATAAATATCCCACAATCAATCTCAAGTCAAACACTAAGTACAATATCTTTCAAAGAGATTATGTGAGAGTAGTACCACTGACTATTGACGCAACACCATTAAACTACAATACATTTTTACCTGATACGCGAAATAACAGTTTAAATTCGACCGTCATACACAATGAAAACCTTAATGGAACTAGGAATCTTACACAACAAGATATCCAAACACCATCACACTTTATAAATGAAGAAATTGTCCAAAAAACAACAACTACACAACAAAGCATTTCACCGATACGTCCAAATTTAACAACACCAAAAAATACAAACACTTCACTAGCACAAGTAACCTTACAATCAAACGTTAAACCTTCGGTTGCTCCAAAATATTCACAAATGGATTATCAAACATATAGACCTATGACAGTACCGTCAAAAACACGAAGAACGTTCACAAGAAATACTTTTGCAGAACATAATTATAATTACGCACATTCATCAAAAACAAACTATCCCCCACGAAAAACTAACAAAAATCATGTAAGATCTCGATATTGGGATAACCCAATGACAACAACCAACTCAGTAAATTTTCAAACTAATTCACATCCTCCACAGGATCGTAGTGAAAATTACACATTCTTTCAACAAAATAAAAATAAAAAGCAAGCACATCATACGGATTACTTATCATCTGATGATGATTATTTACAACCAGATATTTTTGCACCGTATACTCAAGAATATCGCGGACAAGGAGTGCAAAAAGCTTATACATATCATAGAATTTGTTCTCCAAATCCAACAGATACACAAAATCAACAACCAATACAAAAACAAAATCCAACTAATACACAATCTTTTCACCCAATTCAACCACAAAACCCAATGATCACACACTCGTATCAACCAACTCAAATGCAAAATGAAATACCACTCCCATATTACCTTCAACAACACGAAATAACAAAAAATCAACTTTCAAATTTTTCGCCAATGCCAAATGCCGCAGAATCACTACAGATGACAGTGAATCCATACCTCATGGGTGGATCATCAATAACATCAAACAAACCATTAATGGTATTCACAGGAACAGACCCTGAATATTCTGTAGAAGATTATTTAAATGCAGTAACAGCAAATTTAATTTTAAATATAGGACCTGAACCAATTAATACACCACTACATCAAAATTGGATACATCGACGCACAGCGTTGATACAAACAACCTTAGATGGCGCAGCCCAAAAATGGTTTTCACTATTACCTATAGAAACAAAATCAAATTGGAAAAGATTTACACAAGAATTTTCAAAAATGTTTGACTCCGAAAGAAATAAACAACACCAAAGAGTTTTATGTAATGAAATTCGCAGATTACCTAATGAAACCATCTAAAAATTAGCAGTACGCATCGAAACACTAGTTCGAAAAGCATATTCATTAAATACACATGACTATAAAAACACAAAAATTACAGAAATTTTAATGATGACCTTAACACCTCAATTAAGGAAAATAGCAATAAAAAAGAGAGCATCTCATCCTTCCTCAATTCGAGAGCCCAATTTAGATTTTCGAAAACTAGTAGACAAACTAGAGCAAGCCGAAATCACAATGAAACTTGAAGAAACAGAAAATCTGAAACTACAATATGTTAATCGAATCGAAACAAACACCATAAATATTAATAACATACAGGAATCAGATACAGAACTCGTTGAAAAAATCACTGAAATACTAAATATTTATGAAAAACACCCAATTTTTAAAGGCAAACCATCTTTCAAAAAATGGTGCAATTATTGCCGACGATACGGACATAGTATTTCTGAATGTAGACAAAAACAGCAAGATAACCAGAACAAACCTCAAAAGTATAAAGAACCAAATAAATCATTCTATCAATATATGAAGAAAGATCAAAATCTACCAAACAAAAATGTATACAGCAACAACAGTTCAGGAAAACCACTTCCGAACAATACTAATTACACAAGGAATCAATCACCATATAACTCAAGTTATAGAGGAAGATCACCTGAACGAAGAAATACACAAAATTCTTCACAAAATCATTATAATCGACCAAATAGTCAAAACAACTACTCGAGATCAAATTCAAATACAACACAATTTGTTTCTAGATCCAATTCTCAATCAAACCCAAGAAATAAACACTATTCAAATAATCAATCACGAAACTCATCATACAACAGAAGTAGAAACTATTCACATAATCGAAATAGAAGTTATTCAAACAACCGAAACCAGAATTACCCGAACAATCGATCAAGGAATAACTCATATAACAGATCAAACTATAACAGACCAAACAATAATTATCAAAACAGATCACGAAATAATTCACAAAATTGACATTCAAGTTATAATAATCGATATAGAAATTATTCTCAATCACCACATAGAAATAATAACCATTATAATAATTCTAAACATCGCTACAGAAGTAGTACACCCAAACATCAAAGACATATTAATCAAGTACAATCAAATGAAGAAACAACATCAGACCCCCCAGGTATTGACGACACAGGAAATAACGAACTACAACTAAATCAAGTAAACTGTGGATCATCAGACACAGAAAGTGATACAGAAAACACTATCTCCATAAATATGATAGCAGTCGAAAACGACTACGAACCTATTATATATGAACAACCTTTTACATCACATATATATGAAAATCAATTGGAACTTCTTCACAATTATTATATTGAACCCATCCATACTACACAAACTGCACAAGAGATTAACGAAATTAACACCGTAAATAAACCCAATGAAAATGACAAAACAAAATGCTTGAATACAAATCACATCTACCAAAATGTACAAAAAGAACAACCCAAAGAAAAAATTTGGACAATACCATTTCTTTTAGAAAGTCCAAGAAACAAAGAATTTCAAACACCAGATCTTGAAATTGATTTTTTAATTGATTCAGGAGCAGAATCAAACATAATTAACATTCCCATATGGAATGAAATCAAAACATTACACCCAAAACAAACGCCTCTTGCAACCTCCAGTAAACTAGCAGCAGCACAAGGATCAACATTAGTAAACTATGGAAAAGTTCAATTATTTCTTCTCCCCACAAGAACAATGGAGCAAAATAAAATTTTAAACAAGCCATTTAAACAAATATTTCATATCACTGATATTAAACACAATATCATTGGCATACCATTTATCTCGAAATATATACCAACAATCAACATCTTGAATAGTAAAATACTAATCAAAGATAAGTACACAAAAACAAAAAATACAGCTCTAACATTTTTTCAAAGATTAAATAAACAACCACCATTCTTTTCAAAATTTTATCCAATTCATAACCAACAACGGAAAAACCTGAAACCACTATCAGGAAATATTTATAACTTTTCAATAAAACAAGTTCACCGATATGATAAAAATCAAAATAAACAACAACTCTTTATGTCAGACTTTGAATTCAAACCTATCCATAAGTTTTTCAAAATCACGATTTCATCCATAAAATATTTGAAAAATACGAATTCAGACATCATTTTGTTACATGTATATAACAATACACCGTATCAAGTAACATTACCCTTAGGACTTTTAGGATATTGCGAAACAAACGCTACAATATCACCAATGCATGAAAAAGCATACCGCGTAAATAATATACTCCAATTATTAGATATTTGTCAATCCACAATTCTTAACGAAGAACTATCCATAAAAAATATAATAAGTAATCAAAAAAGAAATACAGATTATTTCACAAAAACCCCATATTTCAAACCTACATTCAACATAAACAACTATACAGAAAATCAACAGAAGTTTTTAACAATGTTTAACTTCCAACATTCACAAATAACACAAGACGAATTTGATAAATTAGCCAAACAGCTAATAAAATATTCATCAGTCTATGCAACATCCAAATTTGATGTTGGAAAAATCAGTTCATCACTACACCTCCCGTTAAAACCTGACGCAGTTTTCAAAAAACAAAGAGCAAGTAAAGTACCAATTCATTTACACGACAAAGTGAACAGATTACTCGATATTTTAGAGCAATACAAATATTTCTCACCGGTAAACAAAGAAGAACAACCAAAAGGTAACACATTTATTAACCCTGTTATCATCCTAGCAAAAAGAGAATCATTAAAAATAGTTTTAGATGCTAGATATCTTAATTCACTAATAGACGAATCAAAATGCAATTGGCCTATTGAACCAATACAAGTTATTTTAACAAAAATAAACGGAAAATACTTTACAACCGCAGATATGAATAGTGCATACAATCAAATGCCACTAGATGAACAATCACGACGTTTAACACAATTTGTTATTGGAAATCATCAATATGAATTCAACCGCCTATTCTATGGAATATCCATAGGACCAGCAGCATTTTCAGCTTTTATGAGTAAAAATTTTAGACCACTAATACTTAAGAAAAACGCAATCACCTATTTAGACGATGTTTTTATGCAATCACAGACAAAAGAAGAAATGTTTACAGTTTTAGAACACTATCACAAAATACTTCAGAACGAAAATCTGAAGGCCGCCCCTGATAAATCACACTTCTTTTTAACACGAGTTAAATTTTTAGGACATAATATAGAAAGAAAAACAATCACTCCATTAAAATCACGCATTGATGCTATTCAAAAACTTCAACCACCAACAAACAAAAAGAAAATCCAAGAATTCCTCGGAATGTTAAATTTTTTAAGCAAATACGTTTATAAAATGCAATTATATTTAAGACCATTCTATAATATCCTCAGACAACAAAATAGTTTTGAATGGAATACTGAACATCAAACACGATTTGAAGAAATTAAAAAACTTTTAACTGAACAAATTTCAAACACAATTCCAGATCCAAATCAACCATTCTATGCAATGTGAGATGCTTCAAATTTTGGCATCGGCGCAGCATTATTACAATCACACAATGGTACAAATAAAATGAACCTTATATCAGCAAATTCTCGATTATTCACTCAAGCAGAGCTACGACTCTCAACTTTATTGAGAGAACGTACAGCTATAATTTATACACTTACAGAATATGAATTTCTGATACTTGGATCAAAACATCCAACAGTTCTATTCACAGATCACAAACCAATCATTTTTCTCTTTACACAAAAGTCAAATCCAAATCACCGAGTTTATAGATTTCAATTAATTCTAATGAAATTTCCAAACTTACATATAGTTTGGACAGCAGGAAAGAATCTTGCATTACCAGATACATTAAGTCGAAATACACCACCTGAATTACTTACACGAAAAACTACAGTTGAAATACCCAAAAATATAAAATTTTACCTTGCTGAAAACGAAACATCATCCCGACTAGAATGCAAATATGCAGAAAAAACCGATATTGAACAATCACAGATAAATAACCTACAACACTTCCCACTTTACTTAGATTGCCAAAATAACCACTACGAAGTTGATCTACTTGGAACATCAACTTTCAAACCAATTCCACACTCACAATGGATAAAAAATAACACCCAACAAAAAAAAGTAAAACAACACTCGCATAAAAAAGACTTTTTTCCGCTAATTGAAAAAGAAAATTTAACTGATAAAATAAATTTATCAGGACCACAAACAAATGATTCAAAATACACAATAAATCAAGTTTTTGACCTCTATGACCCACTTGACACAATTCCTTTATCTAAATTAGAAATTGAAAACATTTTTCTTCCCCCAACAGATAAAATTACAATTAATACCTTGAAACAATATCAAAATCTTGACCCAGTAATTAGACAACTAAAATTATGGCACAAATACAAAAACAAAACCCGTAAAGGCAGATACCACAATTTTAGGAAATGAAACACTCCTCCGATATTTTCCAAAATTTAATAATACAGCAATTAATGAAATCACAGACCTTCTAGAATATCAATTAAATGAATCTACAGTTCCCTGTCTACCTTTAAGCATGATTCTCATAGCTTTTAACATTTCCCATACACAAAACATTAAAGGACACTCTGGATCAGAGAAAACATATTCGAATTTAATACAAAATTTTTATTTCCCAAATGCACCAATTTGGATAAAAGTACTATGCAATGATTGTATAGTTTGTCAGCTAAATAAAACTTATCCAAATCGAAAACAAATAGCACAAAAACAAGATTTTAAAGGACAAAAGTTATATATATAAACCATCGTATCTCATTCGATACAAAAGGACCAATTTCACCATCATCTGAAGGAAACTCCTACATTATGGTAATTGTTGACCGCATTTACACATTATGTAGCACTTAACCCAGTACCACATTGTAACGCTTATTACGCTTACACAACACTTTATGAACACTGGATAGCCAAGTTCGGATTACCCGAAATTTTAGTTATAGACAACGGTACAGAATTCATTAATAATGAAATCATCACACTATGTCATTTATATAATATTAAGCACAAACCACGTACATCTCATGCACCTTGGACAATCGGCTTAGTCAAAGGTATGAACCGTTCACTACAAGAATATCTTAGATGTATCATCAATGGAAATGATACAAGATACACCGAATGGTCAGCAGATGTAAAATTATTTCCCTTAGCATATAATTCACAAATTACGACAAACCTAGGAATGTCACCATTTGAAATGGTTTTTAATCAAAAGCCACGTAAACCAATTATGTTTTACAGCAAACTCTCATAAAAATGCACAAAGTCATTGTCAACCGAATAAAGACTCAATTTGTTATAACCTACCTTTACACACACATGATGAAGATCATTTTCATCACCCACAAATTCTTAAATTAGCCTCCGGTACACACACCGAATGGATTTTAAATAGAGATAAAAAACACAATGAAGTTTACCAAAAAGTAACAAAAAAGTTGTTACAAAGACAAAATATTAACGAACAAATAAATTCACGCTTTACATCAGCCTCCGATTTAAAAATTGGAACATTTGTCCTAACACCTAATTTTAATACTCAAAAAGGAATTTCAAAAAAATTACAACCTCTTCGTAAAGGACCATACCAAATAATTGCCAAACCCACTGACGTAACATATAAAATCACCGATTCAGACCAAAAAGAAATTGTTCAACATCGAAACAATCTATTACCTTATTACCCAAAAGAATACGCACTTCGCGAACTAACTCAATTATATTCTTTCACAGGTTTAAAAGTTATTCAAAATCACCCACATACGGAAAATGAAATAAAAGAACAAAATGACATTCATCTCGAAAAACAAAATAAAAAATCAAATACAACCAAAAACAATACAAAAAAGCTAGATCGAAATATACCTCAAAAAGAAAGAACAAATAGAAAAATGACAGAAAAAATTATACCCCAAGAACAATTCGAGAAATCAGAACATAGAGAGTCATCACGACTTAGAAATCAACCACGTAAAAACTACAAAACATTCATTCCACAATCTAAAATATTAAAGAAAATTGAATTTAAAAAACAACTTTAATTTTACAATTAATAATCTTTGCACCTCTGAAACATTTTAAACTTTCATTTTTCAAAATAACATGCTGACAAACACGCAGCGATTCTAGTTCAAAATTAGCCAATAGGATTCATTCAATCCGTCACCTTCTATAACTCTAACACAAACCAATTAGACGAAAGATATTAAACTCCAGGCATATCTATAATTATAACTTTACAACCTCCAGGTCAAAAATAAACAAACCACTCCAACTTGACAACTAAAATAAATACCACCATAATATCATAACCCTCCCTTATCTAATAACGCAAAGACCAACAATATTTTCCCCAAACAAAAAAGTTAAATTAGCCTAAAGTAAAAGAATGACCATATTAAATTAGCCTAAAGTATAAAAATCTCAAAAATACCCCAGATCACTTGACAAATAAAAATAAAGTAAAAGAAGACCTCCCGAACACCATAAAATTCGCCCCCAACAATTTTTCACAAAACTCAACCCGCTTGTCAAAAAACCAATAAATAATTCGACCACACTTGAAAATTGCCCCAAACAACAAAAAATATTCGATCAAGAAGCCATTTCTTAAATGCTCTTCTCTCGATGAGTCAACATAATTCTCAACATTTTCATAAACTTTTTAACAATGTTTAAACTTTTATTCATATTTCTTTTTGATACCTTTGAAGCTTTTGTAATAATCTTAATCATTTTTTGCAATATTTTTTAAATTTTCTATTCCATATTTGAACTATACCTCCAACTTTCAAAAACCATTGACCATATTCACAGGTACGAAAACCCAAAATTTATTTAAATGATACGAACCATTTTTAGTTGAACAGATATTTTTTTACTATTTGTAATCTTTATAACATTTTTATCATCCCTCATCTTGACAATATGCATATGTATAAAGAAGGCAGTCATAACATTCGCCTTAGCAACAATCCTTTTAATTCTTTTTCTAGAAGAATACTACAATAAACATAAATTTTTTCACTAAAAGAAATCAATAAAAAACCCCTTAAAAATTGCTAACCAACAATCACACAGTCAGTCTTCACCGACATCATCCCAAGAAAACCCGACACCACCTACAATTACCCAAAACCCCCAAACATCTACACGAATTTCTTTCCAAGATAACCCATATACCTTTGAAGAACGACACGCTCGCTTATCTGAACAACTAGAACCAGTTCAGCGACAAGCACCTCTAAGTGAACCAACATATAACTTGTACCCAACACTACCACAAGAATTAAGTAGAATACGAAATCTTAGTCAAAATCAAAATACAGTTGAAATAAATAGACAAATTATACATCCACGACGAAATAGAAATTTTCAAACCCCCCGAGTTCATTTTGATATACCCCAATCCCCATCACCAAGTACTCCGGAAAACCCAATTAGCATAGTACCGGAAACCCCTACGCTTCTTTCACAACGTAGCACCTCAAGTCTACCCTCAGATTACTTAGGTTCAACACCAACATCTGAACAAATACGTGACAATCCTTTTAACCCCCCAAACCAAACATCACGACTACCATATTGGACAACACAATCATTCACACAAGGTGAACCCAATTTAATAAATGATCCAATAGATATTTCTACAGATACAACAACATCATCATCACTACCAGAAACATTATCACTACCATCAACACCATCAATAAGCCAAATTTCACCGACACCTTTTCCTTTAAATTTCCCAAATAACCTCGACGCTAGATATCGAGAACAATCATCAACAAATATCCCTTTAAGATTAGACTGGAATACATTCACAGCACCCCCACCATTATTTGGACAGCACCCAGAAAGTAACCGACTCCACAACTGGGTACTTAATAGATTACAATATAGACAAGATATCCACGAAGACATTCGTGACCATAACATCCAAATACTCCAACAAAATAGTCTACAATTAAAATTTGAAATCACGGTTTAACTAAACAACATTGCTCAACATCCTTACCCATTAAACCTGCCAAATATAACAGCTCATTCGCTACCACCAACATTTATAACAACTGAAGTAATATATAAATACGACAGATATACCAAAAAGACAATTGGTTACATCACATTTTATAACCCGTACTCAGGATTATCATACACATGTATATTCTAAAAATATTGATTTTTCTCCAACTCCTTTTTCTAATAACCTCCGATCAGAACATAAACCCTTCTCCCCGCACAACACCCCAAGATTTATTAGTAACACATTACGATTGTGAAGAAAATGAACAAAAAACACTACACAAATATGCAATAAATCAAGTATCACAATGCGAAACAGAACCACAAGCTATAGAAACTACAAATGTAATAGCGACACTCTATTCAAAAGCCCGAGCAACAACAGTTATAGGATATAATTACAGCAACATTTTCCGAAAAGAAAGTACATTGTTCACAAGTCTCAAACGGAAATAAAAACCGACTTGATCACGAATCATTCTACCAAAGTAATATAGAACGACTTTTGCATCTAAACCCCGACGATTGTAAGAACGAGTTACTCAGACTAAATATCACAAGAAATAAAAACACCGACAGAAAATTAGTGTATTTTCAAGTCCTTGCCGATTCTGTACATCAAGCAGAACTTGAAAGATATCAAGGACATATAAAAATAGATGAAAAATACCCATACAACGGCGCACACGGAAGATTAACTTATGACATACACGATAAGCACTGGATACCACACATTGGTATAAATAATCCATCAAACTGCAAAGCAGACACAAAAAATAGAGGATATCAAGAAATAATGTTTTTCGATTGGAAAATACAACTCGAAAAAATACAACTCACACGAGATTTATCTGACAACACAATGATCTATCAAGGAATTAGATTACCTTGTAAAAACGATCAAGGTTATTGTGACCCTACAACACGAACACAAGCAACAATTGTTTCGTTTCCCGAAGATACATGTACAACATTTCAAGTAGCAAAAATACACGCCCGAATGATAAAATTTCACGAAAAATATTTCATACAATCAATCCCATATGAACAAGTAAATCCATCACGAAAACAAAGTACTGATTTTAGAAACATCCACAATATAGAAAATAAATTGACACGTTTTCAAATATATCAAGAAACAGAACTCGCATGCAAATACAGAAATCCCCTTCACAAAACACAATATTCTGAAATATTAGTTGAATACGAAAAAGGTTTCGACATGACCACTGAAAAAATAAAAATTGACCCTTATGCCACAGGTCATCCTCTAAACGAAGGAACATATATACCAGTTAACTTTCAAAAAAGTAATGGTCAACCTGGTGGACATCTAAAGCCACATGACACTAGAAGCTCACGTTTACAAGAACTATCACTAATGAATAATTCTTATTTTGGTAATATCCACTATGATATTCTTTTAGATATGAAATTAGACTACACAATTAGTCGAATTTTTCAGGAAAGGTCACTCTCTGAATTAGAAACACTTCACCAACTATGCGAATTAGAACGGACACAAGTCCTACAATCACTTGCACTAGCAGTATTAAAAATACCCTACGCAGGATATTTACTATCAGGAAATAGATCAAATTTTTTAGACTACGTAGGAAACATTTTATGGTTTTATACTTGTACCAAAAAAGTATCACCACTATATGTTTTTGAAGATAAACGATGCTATAAAAGAATCCCTATCTTTTGTAAAAATAAAGTACATTTCGTTGACACACTTTCAAGACGAACATATTTTTGGGATACCGCAGTCCCATGTGGATCAGAAAACAGCCACAATGTAGTACAATTGAACCCAGATGAAAATAAATATTATCTTCTTACCCCATACCCCACATTAATGCAATCACTCAAAAAATTTTCACCCGAAAGCATTAGAGCTATTGCTCGAAACCCAAATATTGATTTACAATCAATTGGAATATATTCAAAATCCGATATCCAACATCACACTAGAACACAACAATTCCAGGAATTATTAACACAAATGGACACTATACAAAGACAATCAATTGACCAAAACTTACGCAAACTTGCCGAAACCGCAGGATTTGCAGATATCTATGCACAAGATTATAGCGGATATTTTAAAGACATTAAAGACTATATATATCTAAATGGTGAAAAACACAGACCACAAGATATTTCACTTATAAATATTTTTAGGTTTGTTACACTAAAAAATGAAATTCTCGATTTTCTAGGATGGCCCTATTACATCTTAGAAAAATTAACTATTTTATACGCAATGTTTAACTTTATAGGATTTCTTTTTTCACTTTTAAAAGGAATCTATAATACATGCGCTATACACACACAAGTAAATAGACAAGCATGTGTAGCACGCATACTATTTGCAGGATTTTTTCGAATTTTCTCATCATCAATAAACAAAATTCTTTTAGACGCACAAATAAAAGAATATAACACAAAAATAGCGACAAAACAGAACACGTACGACAAAGAACAGAATAATAGAGAGGTAACGCCTACAGCACCACAATTACCACACCTACCACATAACCATCCATTATCCCTAGTCCCACGAAATTTCCGAAATTTAGCAATAACACATAATCCAAATTTTAGACCAAACATATCGCAAAGTCCCATACAACATATAATGACACATCATTCACAAGATGAAAATACATATGAACAAATTATCGAACAACCCCATACCACTGCTTTTCAGTCTCAAAATAATAATTTTTTTAGCCCACGATGAGCCGACAACTTGGATCCCTACACCGCTCAAATTCCCATGCAACCAACCTCAACACTCCAATTACAATATTTCCACTTTTTGCTTTCCCGCCACCCGATTTCCCAACTAGTAATATAACATCAGGCATGAATTCAGACACTAATTCAAATATTTCAGTTTTATACTCCATTTCACAACTCAATAACCCTAATATAGAAACCCCTGATGAATTCGCAGACTCCGAATCATCTCCATCCAATAATTTTTAAACCAACTCCTCAGTTTTTTCAAAACCCCCTTTTCAACCAATCCCACCAAATAACCCACTCCCGTCCATTTCTACACCCTCTTATGCTTCACAAGTAACCCCAACCTACTCTTCATTTCATTCAAACCGATCATCCAATTCTCCAGATATTCCCCAAATCTCCCAAGAACTCGATAATTTTATCACCCTCCAACAACAACTGTTACACCCTAACACCCCCACTATAAATCAGATTTCTTCCACAATAGAATCCTCAAACCCACCTACCCCTACACCCTCTTCAGCTTATAATGCATCATTAGCACAATCATCCACATCCACCGAATCATCAAATAGCACTAATAGAGCTTATCGCACTTTTAAAAGAAAATTCCCGAACCATCCATTCCCAATCAAACCAGGAACAGCCCGTGAATACATTAATCATCCACATCACACTAACAAGAAAGATTTTCTAGCAATCACCTTACCTTCATTTCCACAATATACTTTAAACAACCCTCATGACACTAACGACACACGTAGTTTTGTAGATGAACATGTTTTAATGCCTACACTTCATTGGACATCATATTATCATTTTACTAATCCCCTTTGCCTACCGTTATCTAATACTCATAACGATATAGAAAGAAATCAAGATATGCTATATCGACTCACCACACCACTAACACATAGACAATTTACTTATATAGGATATAAAAAATCACTAAAAACATTCACTGCACCCCGGGCTAACGAATTTACACTAGAATATTACGATCATAATATCATCCGAACTAATCAAGACCAATTTTTAGATGACGACCGCTTCGCTAACCCACAACTAACAGAAAAATTTTTCATCAAAACACCATATGTATTTAAACTCAATATATTTGATCGAAAATTTGATCACATCATTTCTGAAGCACTAACCGACATGCAAGCTTACGAAAGTTTTAAAGAAAAATTTCAATTATTTTCACTAACCTTTCACTTCCTTGCACCACATGAACGCGATTTGCACTGCTCACACGACATTATGTTACGCACTAAACAAACCCACACATATACATATTATCGCTTCATACAAAATCATTTTGATCTACACACTCCATCAAGACAACCACACCACCGTTTTCAGTTTCTTAACTCTAAATACACTTCGCCATTTTTTCTAAATTTCACATATTGCATCAAAGATACTAACCTCCACGGCATCCTCCGCACTTATGACCCAATAACACAAATGTATATATTTTGTCCCATCACAAAGACCTTTAATGCAGAAGAATCCAGACCCTTCCTTATCCCACATGAATTTAT
This sequence comes from Symsagittifera roscoffensis, assembly GCF_963678635.1. Taxonomy (NCBI): domain Eukaryota; kingdom Metazoa; phylum Xenacoelomorpha; order Acoela; family Convolutidae; genus Symsagittifera; species Symsagittifera roscoffensis. The sequence goes on from NC_087063.1 coordinate 24,537,452, forward strand.
CCAACCTATAGAAATCCCTATATTAGAATTCATCCACAATACTAAATACAATCACAAAATATATAATCTCATTCAAAACACACCTTATGAGTTTGCAGTTGGCACCGAAGAACTAAAAACTATTAAAGCACTTCAATTGCTTTGGCCACTGCTTCAAACTAAAAACATCATTCGCATACTAGCAAAATTACTAACAAATTCCGATATGATACAAGACATCTTCCCCCACGGTTTTTTCCCCGACGACTAACAGGTAAGTATAATTTATACATATTCTTCACTAATAAATTTCAAATAAATACAACCATTCTTTACTCATGTTTCATTTAGATCTTTAGTCTTCATACCACGATCATCTGCAAAAAACAAAAAAGCAAAATAAAAAATAAACTTGTTAAAATTCTTCTAAACTTCATTAATATTTTCCACAAGATAAACTGATAAAATTTATACCAAATGTAGTGAATTAATTTATGAATTGTTTCCCCAAAAGCAGTAAATTTCATAAAAACTGAAAATTTGTAATTTAGTTTTTCCACAAAACAAGCAGTAAAATTAAAATTCTATGTAGTAAATTGATAAAATGAAAATGCAGTAATAACCTTTTGATATTTTCATTCACTCGCACAGGAATTCTATCCAAACTCGCACAGCTCGCCCACGAAGAATTGTTTAAATAATGAATTTCAGTTTCAAGTTTTCACACTCAACAACTCTAACACACGATAAAAAGTTTCAAACTTTCCTTTAACCCGGTTGGAAAGGAATTATATACTAAACCAAACTAACCAACGCAGCTTACTAAACACCACAAATCATAAAATAACAGCATGACTAAGAAAAGAAAACCAACGGTACCCAAACCGGATTAACCCAGTTTAAAACTGGATAATTTATTCTTTTGAAGACTATTATAAAGTCTAAGAAAGAAATAATAAAACACAAAAAAGTCGAAAGACAAACCCATAACAAAAACAATTTGATTTTTGAAAAAAGGACACAACCAATGGAACATAAGAAAGACCACCATAAACCCAACATAAAACGTTATCACATAACAGGACCTCTCACAGAAACCGCACGAAATCATACTCCCACTCCTGGCCTAACCCACCAGAGAGGACGTCCTGAGCATGCTCTATAGCCGGCCTAACCCACCGCGCTACATCCACGCTTTGTGACCACACTTCTATTTTTAATAAGAGGTACTCAAGGGTGAGTAACTCTTCAAAATAACCGAACTAAAACAAAATGCTTTTGTGAAAACAACTAACCAAAATCATAATTAAAACACTTAACTAATAAAAATTTTATAAAATGTAAACTATACTTTGCAGTATATAGATCAGCATACAACAATAAAGACGAACATCCAAAGACAAAATGACCCCACTACACTTGAAAAAGAATGGCCAACCACAAACCAATATGCAGTCCACAATCACAAACTCAAAGGATTTAGAGTACGACTTGACTTCGCAGAAAAGGACTTCATTGAACTAGACCAATGACCACCTCGATGTTCAAGTATACGTACAGATCCGAGTTACAAGGCATCCCCTCCACGCACAATCTCCACGCCATTCCCAGACGAGGTCGAACATAAAAGAAGTTCTCTACATAAAACAGAAAAACCCGTCATAGTAAACCATTCTGAAATCAGATTGATTTCATTGGGAAACACCATCGTTGTCACAAGAAGACACAACGATTGATGCCCCTAACTCCAGCGTCCTGGAACTTCTCTAACAAGAGAAACCGGACAAGAGTACGATGTTCGCCAAATACCAACGTCCATCATCCATCCTTTAAATTGCAGAAAGACAATTCTAAAAAACTCTGTAAAACCCGGATGGGTGGAACCTGATCTAAACTATAGTTTATGATTGGATAAATTAGATATTTTACCACTGTAAAGTATTTAATATTAACCAATCATGATCCATCTAACTAACAACCCACTTATTTGTAAGTGCTGAAATTACTTGTAATTTCAGCACCAGAGAGATTTGAATTTAACTTAGAAATTAGTTGCCTCTCCAAGAGAACTTCAGCAGCCGCAACAGACCAGTATACCCTAGATCTATTGAGCCTGGCAGAGACTAGTTAAACACCCTGAGACTAGAAAGTATAAGAGTAAGATTAGGATCGGTATTAGACTAAGAAGTTGCACGAATCTATCCGGCCGAAAATAAGATAGCGTGACGAGCAGACGGTGTACCCTATCCGAAATTACTCTATGAGTTAACCACATCGGTCCTAACTCATTAAGCGGATAGTTCTGTAAGAACCGCTTTCTACCTTCGGTATTCTGGGAGAAAAACAGTCTAGACTTTATACTTTGGTCTGCTTCGAGAAAATATATTCCAGGGGCCAGCCTAGGGTCTTTAGTTCTCCTTTCGTCGTTACGTTCTTGTCTTTTAAACAATCCTTTCCATTTAAACCATTTCTTGTTTTGCTGTTCAACTTCGTCCTAATAATTTTATCCTGGATTTTTAAAGTCAAAATCTACATCCTGTTACCATATTAGCCTGTTTCCTTGATTCTAAAAAAAAACATTTTTCTAAGACAATTCAGTTTCTATAGTGATCTCTTTTTTTCGGATGAGTCTTTCTTTTTTGTAAAGGTCATTAGTTTGACGTAAAAAAGGTTAATCGCATTTTTCCAGCATTCTCAGTTAACTTCTGGAAACAATCGCTGTAAGAGTTGAGCACCTCAGACCGGTCAAAACCAACTCAAAATAGTGTTTCTAGCACAAACATTATTTTGAGAACCAATAGTATGTTCAGTGGACGTTTTTTTAGTTCCTCCGAAAATTCGAGAGCTCTGTTACCTTAGCAATTAGGATTACTAGAAATAGCATTCCTAAATGGTTTAAAAAGCGGAACCTTCAAAATAATACGTGCTCTAGGAGCAAAACCCAAACCCTAAAGACAAGCCTAGGAAAAACTGAGGAAGACGAATTGGTTGATTTTGTTCTACAGTGTTGATTTAATTTATCCGGACAAACCTTCAAAACTTGAATTTTCAAACGCGTTTTTCTCAAATTGGGTTAAGATTAGACAAAAAGTGAAGAGAACAAAAGTTGCTTAGAATTTCACTAGAATTAATATGATGTCATTTTTTCTCCGAAATTCTCAACAAAAATTTTACCTCAAAAATGGGTAATTTTGGCTTTTTTCAATTAATCAAGAATTACACTGAAACTACTTTGTTAATTGATAGAAAAATTATATCACAGGAAGCCTCTTACGCAGCTCAACAAAGTTTACTAAGGATTAAATCTCCAAAAATTTGCGCAAATTGTTCAAAATATATTTTTAAACAGAGATTCTGGGTTTTATATAGTAAAAATCACATTTATTCACTATCAAGTGAAAATTTTTTCTCTTATACTGGTTTTTGGAGATTTAACCCTTATTTAACTTTGTTGAGCTGCGTAAGAGGCTTCCTGTGATATAATTTTCAAATCAATTAACAAAATAGTTTCCGCGTAATTCTTGATTAATTGAAAAAAGCCAAAATGACCCATTTTTGGGTTAAAATTTTTGTTGAGAATTTCGGGAAAAAATGGCACCATAATAATTCTGGTGAAATTCTAAGCAACTTTTGTTCTCTTCACTTTTTGTCTAATCTTAACCCAATTTGAGAAAAACGCGTTTGAAAATTCAAGTTTTGTTCGATTTGTCCGAATAATTTAAATCAGCACTGTACTCTACGAACATGAATTTCTACAACTAAAAAGCAACAAGAGTGCTCGTATCAGGGCGAAGCCCTGAAAGTTCCGACTGCCTTTTAACGTTTATGGAGCAGTAATAACATAAGCAACATTAAAAAAATTGGATCTACTTAACAATCTCCCCCCTTATTGTATCTACTAAAGAATCCCCCCTTTCTTGAAAGAGGGGGGGGGGGGGGGAGATTGTTAAGTAGATCCAACAAATTAAATGAAATAAAATAAAATGAAAAACTTTTCTAAAATTTGAAAACTTTTCTATGAAAATCTTCCCCCCACACGCCATATAAAGTACAAAACAATAGATTATGCTCCTTGTAACAAATCAATTATGGCAAATAAGCTTCTTTCAACCAATTTGGAACAATTTCTAAGACGGATTAAATCTCCGCTTACGCGTTAATAGCGCGAATTATATCTCGCATTAATTGTCCCAAATTGGTCAAAATGGCAATCTTTAAACCGTCATAACTTTACGAAAAATGACCACAGGTGAAATATTTTTTCAAATTTAAGCTCAGGACAATAATACCTTTCGAATGATATAAAAATATTCCGTCAAAATTGGCTAGTTAAAAAGTCGAAATTTGTCTGAAGAAAAAAAAACCCACCCCGAGCACAAATATTCCGTTACTTTCGTATCGAAAGTCGGAACAAAAAGTCGGAAGAAAAACGACCAAACTTAAAATTCAGATTATTTCGGGACTTATTGTTTATTCTTGATTCTTAAACGCAACTAAACTGATAAATCATGATTAATCAACAGTTTTTTGCAAAACTTCAAGAGGCACAATTAATTAATTCTTTCCCAATTAAAACTTTTTCCTTATTTCTAACCTTTGTTTTTTTGCATCAGTTGTGAATCAAAGCTGCCAATTGGAATAAATCAAATCAAAGAGTGTGGTAGAAACATTGGTTAATGAGTTGATTCGCTCGGGAATTTCCTCTATTAATTCTTTTCTAACCACTAAAAATGGGATCGTCCCTTAAATTTGAGCGCATATTTTCTGCGATTAGTCAGGTACTGTATCTCTTATTCAGCTATTGTGTTTAACATGTCTCGTACTTCCAGCTGCATGGAAATTATTCCTTAAAAGCTCTTCTGATGATGAGAAAAGATGGCTCAAACAGTACCTTGACAAACCCGCGCCGAGCCTTAATCTATACTCAAAATTGATATGTCGCCATCGCCACGACTCAAAATGGGTATGACACGACTTGCGCCGCCGAAAAAAATTGCGAGACTACGCGAACCTTAAAGATACGTGACAATTTTGCGCGACCAAGAAAATTCAACGCCATTTTGCGCAACGCATTTTAATTTTGTCGAGTCCTAGCTTTTAAACTTAAATTCATCAACCTTTAAACTATAATTTTTGCGTGAAAGTTTGTAGTGGTCCTTGACGAAAACAAATGCATAGCAGGCCATGAAATATGATAAATTTTTAGCGAAACTGTATCTTTTAGATTTGATTGAGGCACATAGCGTAGCAGTTTGTTTTACATTAAGCTATTCGCAAGGAATGCAAGTTCGGAAGGAGTGTCTTGAGGGTTTGAAAATTAAGGGCTCCCTTAGTAGGGTTCATGGGAGAAATTGGTTGCCCGGTTTTGTTGAATTTTTTTTTACAAATTGCTAGAGTCACAACAAATTTTCGACAAATTGCTTCAAGTGAGTTGCTAGAGCCACTAGAGTCTCAATCGGAGATGTGGGTGGCTCCGTTTTGTTGAATTTTTGATAAATTCTTTCAAATGAGTTGCTAGAGTCACTAGAGTCGCAATCGAAGAAGTGGGTGGCTCGTTTTTGTTGACTTTTTGATAAATTCCTTCAAGTGAGTGCTAGAGTCAACAGAGTCGCAATCGAAGAAGTGGGTGGCTCGTTTTTGTTGACTTTTTGATAAATTCCTTCAAGTGAGTGCTAGAGTCAACAGAGTCACAATCGGAGAAATGGGTGGCTCGGTTTTGTTAAATTTTTGATGAATTCCTTCAAGTGAGCTGCTAGAGTCACTAGAGTTGCAATGGGAAAAATGGTTGGCTCCGTTTTGTTGATTTTTTGGTAAATTCCTTCAAGTGAGCTGCTAGAGTCAATAGAGTCCTAATCAGAGAAATGGATGAGTCGGTTTTGTTAAACTTATGATGAATTCCTTCAAATGAGCTGCTAGAGTCACTAGAGTCACAATCGGAGAAACGTGCGGCTCGTTTGTGTTGAATTTTTGACAAGTTGCTTCAAGTGAGCTGCTAGAGTCACTAGAATTACAATCGGAGAAACGTGCGGCTCGTTTATGTTGACTTTTTGACAAGTTGCTTCAAGTGAGCTGCTAGAGTCAACAGAGTCACAATCGGAGAAACGTGCGGCTCGGTTTTGTTGAATTTTTGACAAGTTGCTTCAAGTGAGCTGCTAGAGTCAATATAGACACATTCGAAGAAGTGTGTGGCTCGGTTTTGTTGAACATTTGATAAATTCCTTCAAGTGAGCTGCTAGAGTCAACAGAGTCACAATCGGAGAAATGGGTAGCTCGGTTTTGTTAAATTTCTGATGAATTCCTTCAAGTGAGCTGCTAGAGCCAATTGAGTGTCACAATCGGGGAAATGTGTGGCACAGTTTTGTTGAGTTTTTGATAAATTGCTTCAAGCGACCTGCTAGTCTGAAAAATTATTGAGAAATTGCTTCAAGTGAGCTGCTAGAGTCAATATAGACACATTCGAAGAAGTGTGTGGCTCGGTTTTGTTGAACGTTTGATAAATTCCTTCAAGTGAGCTGCTAGAGTCAATAGAATCACAATCAGAGATATGGGTGGCTCAGTTTTGTTAAGATTTTGATGAATTGCTTCAAGTGAGCTGCTAGAGCCAATAGAGTGTCACAATCGGAGAAACGTGCGGCACGGTTTTGTTGAAATTTTGACAATTGCTTCAGTTGAGGTTCTCGAGTCACAACAGTGATTCTAGCTGCTCACTTGAAGTTTTTTATCCAAAATTCAACAAAACCGAAGGACCAATTCTTTCATTGAACCCTACAGAGTAGCGCTTAAAATCTTGGTCAGTCCCTCCAAAGTCTTTGATCAAATAGAGTTTTTATAATTTAGAAAAAATAATTCTGAGCTCTTCTTAACGTCAAAAATTTGACAAAAAAAAACAAGAAATCAGAATCAAAACTGCGTCCAAAAAATTGATTTTGAAAAAATGATTCTAGGGATTGGGTAATCTTAATGTGGTTTAGCTAAGTTTATCAGGCATCTCAAAGTCGAGAGTTTTGAATGCAATAACAAACAATTTTTTTCAATTTAAATGTTGAGGTTGGAAATGTTTTCTTAAGTTTCAACTTCTTATTTTCACACAGATCAATTTCATGTTTCACTTTAGTTCGGCTTGAAATTGTATCAACTCAGTTCGACTATAATTTTAAATTCAGTTCAATTTTGGGTTCCAACTCAGCTTGAGCTTACGTTTCATCTCAGCTCAAATTTATCTTTCGACTCAATTGGAATTTAAGTTTCAATTCATTTCGACCCTGTGTTTCAACTTTGAAAGTCAAATCTTTTATGTCGATTTGGATTGAAACTTGAAGTCAAAGAACGTCAAACAAGAAGTTGAATCTGTCGAAACATATAATGAAACTAGAATGAAATAGACAAACAATTTCAGCTGAAACGTACAGTCAAGCTGAATTGCATCAAACCACCGATCTGAGTTGAAGCATAAAATTGAGCCTGTTTGAAGCATAAAGTCGAACTGAAATGAAGCAAAAAGTTGAACTGAGTCTAATCACAAGACAAAAAGAGTCGAAACAAGAAGTCGAACTGATTGAAAACATACAGAAGAGCTGAATTGGAGAGGCAAACAATTGAGTCCGTTTGAAACAAAAGCTCTAATGTTTGTTTCATCTCAGTTCGACTTTATACTTCTATTCATTTTGACCTTAAGTTTAGGCTTAATTCGACTCCATGTTTGGACTCATTTCGACTTCAAATTTGACTCAGTTCAATTTTTGCTTCAACTAGATTCAGTTTTTTGCCTCTTCAGCTCAACTCGGCTGTATGTTTCAACTCAATTCGATTTCATGTTGCGACTCATTTTGACTTCGTGTTTAGACTCATTTCGACTTTAATTTTCTTTTCAGTTCAGTTTTATTTTCAAAAAGGCTGAATTTTATGCTTCATTTCAGCTCGGCTGCTTGATGCAAATCAACTCGACTATATGTTTTAACTCAAATTGACTGTTTATTTCAATTCAATTTCATTATAGCTTTCCACATATTCAATTTCTAGTTCGACAGTTTTTCGACTTTGTTTTTGACTCAAATTTATTTGATGTTTCAGCTCGCTTTCATGCTTGATTTTAGTTTGACTGTACGTTTCAGAAACTGAAATTGTCGAAACATATTGAAACTAAAATGTAGTAGACAACTAATTTCAGTTGAAACGTACAGTCAAGCTGAATTGCATCAAACCGCCGAGCTGAATTGAAGCATAAAATTGAGCCTGTTCGAAGCATGAAGTCTAACTAAATTGAAGCAAAAATTTGAATGCAGTCTAATCACAAAGTCAAAAAGAGTCGAAACAAGAAGTCGAACTGATTGAAAACATACAGCCGAGCTGAGTTGAATAAGCAAAAAATTGAGTCATTTGAAACAAAAGCTCTACTGTATGTTTCATCTCAGTTCGACTTAATGTTTCCACTCATTTTGATTTTGTGATTAGGCATATTTAGTCTTCATGTTTGGATTCATTTCGACTTTATGTTTAACTCAGTTAAATTTTTGCTTCGAATAGATTCAACTTTCTGACTCTTCAACTCAGCTCGGCTGTATGTTTCAACTGAGTTCGACTTCATATTACGACTCATTTCGACTTCGTGTTTAGACTCAATTCCACTTTAATTTTCATTTTAGATTGGTTTTTTGATTCTAAAACGCTCTTTTCTCAGCTCAGCTGTTTGATGCAAATCAACTCGACTGTACAATTTAACTCAAACTGAAGGTTTATTCAATTCAGTTTCATTATAGGTTTCGACATTTTCAATTTCTTACTCAATAGTTTTTCTACTTTGTTTTTCGACAAAAATTGATATGATATTTTAGCTCGATTTCATGCTTCAACTCAGTTCGTCTGTACGTTTCAACTCAATTAGAATTCAAGTTTCGCGTTATTTTGACTTTGTGATTCAACTCACTTCGTTTTTATGCTTCAAATAGGCTCAATTTTAAACTTTAACACAGCTCGATTTCATGTTTTGATCATTTCTATTTTTGTGGTTTAACTCATTTTGTTATCAAGGTTACACTAATTTTGACCTCGACTCAACTCGGCTGTATGTTTGAAATCAGTTGGACTGTGTGTTTCAACTCATTTTGTTTTCTCATTAGTGAGTTTCATGCTTCAACCCATATCGGATATATATTTCAAATCATTTCGACAAAACGTTCCAACTCTATTTGACTGTAAAATTCAGTTGAGTTATTTTATAAGTTCTGACATTTCTAATTTCGTATTTTAACACTTAATAATTCAATTTAGCTTGGCTTCTATACGTTTCAATGTTTCAATTCAGTTTCACTCATGTTTTGACTTATTTTGACTTTGTGTTTCAACAGTGTTGAGTTCATTTTTGTGCTGCCGGCAGGCTCAATTATTTGCATCAACTCAACTCGACTGTATGTTTTAACTAAGTTCAACAGTATGTTTCAACTCAGAACGACTTCATATTTTGACTTATTTCGACTTTGTACTTGGAAAAATTTCAATTTTTTTTCATTTCAGTTCGAATTCACTCTTCAGATAGGCTCAATTTTTTGCGTCGAATAAGCACGACTGTATGTTTTAAATCAGTTCGCTTGTTTGTTTCAACTCAATTTGACTGTATAATTCTAGTCAATTTCAATATAAGATTCATTATTTTCAACTACTTTTCGACACATTACGCTTCTTAGCACAGTTCAGTTTTGTGTTTCGACCCATGTCGACTTAATACTTGAACTCAGCTAGGTTACAAGTTTTCTTTCAGTTTGACTGTATATGTCAATTCTTTTCGACATCATGTTTTGTCTCTTTTCGACTTTGTATTTCAACTCGGTTAGTTTTTTTCTTGAAATAGACTCAAGTTTCCGCCTCTTCAGCTCAGCTCGACCGTATGTTTGAACTCAGATCACTGGATGTTTCGACACAATTGCCCTGCTCCTCCACAAAATCAAGTCCCTCCAGGAAGATCACCAACTACGCAAGCTAGTTGCCCAGCATTCACGGCCCCGCCTGAGGTCGAGAGGACATACCCAGTTTCGTCCAGACTGGAGATACCAAGGCGAAGCGCTCCTCAGACGGGTTCCCGAGAATACCTGCACCAAAACCTACCTCAAGACACTGATTGACACCAGACATCAAGAATCGTATGCCGCAAATGTGAACGACAATCAATTTCATGACCGCGCTACGGGAGGAGAGACGCTCCTACATTCCGTCAACAGATCGATAGAGGAGGAAGTCACCCTGTTCCAACTCCGTGTAAACAGAGCCCCTCAACTTCAAGACACCCTATTCCGTTACGGACGAGAGGAGACGGACACATGCCCCTACTGCCACAACGCCCCAGAGACGGCGGAGCACTTTATGTCCTTCTGCTTGCATTGGCAGGCCGAAAGAAACGACTGCCTGGTGGAATATGCAACAACTCGCGCCCTCCAGGACTCCCCGAGCAAGTTTCTGACTTTCATACGTCGCACAGGGCGACTACGTCGCGCCCTGGATCAGTGACGCAGGTCCACACAACCAACTAACCAACACAATTTAGTTCTGTGCTTCAACCCAAATCATTTTTTTTAATGCAGTTCGACATTTTGCTGCACCTCATTTCTACTTTAAGCTACAGCTCAGCTCGAGTGTATGTTGCCACTCAGTTTGACTCTACTTTTCAACTCAATTCAACAAAATTTTCAGTCATTTCGACGCCGTTAACTCAATTTGAGTCCAAAGACAAAATCGAAAAACAACGAGCATGAAGTTGGAAATTTCAAAACATATAGGGAAGCCGAAATGAAATCAGTAATCATTTTGACAATTGAGCTGAAACGTACCTTTGATGAGTTGAGTTGAAGCATAAAGCCAAACTGAAATGAAGCAAAATGTTGAAATGAGTCTAACCACAAAGTCACATTTAAACTTAATAATTCAACTCAGCTGGGTATCAAGTTTAAGTTTTAGTTTCAATTCAATTTTACTCATGTTTTGACTTATTTTGACTTTGTGTTTCAGTTCAGTTCATTTTTTTGCTTCGAGTAGGTTCAATTTTTTGCTTCAAAACAACTCGACTGTATATTTCAATTAAGTTCAACAGTATAATTCAACTCAGTTCGGCTTCATGTTTAGACTCATTTTTACTCAGTGATTAGACTCATTTCGATTTTATTTTTCATTTCAGGTTGATTTTTTGCTTCGATTAGGCTCAATTTAATGCTTCAATCCAGCTAAGTTTTATGTTTCAAATCAAATCGACAGTACATTTCAATGTAATTTGACTGTATATTTCAAGCAGTTTCATTGTACGTTTCAATGTTTTCAACTTCTTGTTCGGCACATGTCGACTTTGTGATTCAACCCAAATCGACCTAATACTTCAACTCAGCTCGGTTTCATGTTTTCGCTCAGTTTGACAGTTCGCTTCGACATCATGTTTTGACTAATTTTGACTTTGAATTTCAACTCATTTAGATTTTTAGAATCAAATTTCTGCCTTTTCAACTCAGCTCGGTTGTGTGTTTCAACTCAGTTCGACTGTGCGTTTCAGCTCAATTCGACTGTATGCTTCTCTTTAGTTTCATTATATGTTTAGGTTCATTTCAATTTTTTGTAACGAATTTCTTCGAATTTGTGTTCTGATTCCATTCTTTTTTGTGTTTCGACTCATTTCGACTTTATGCTTCAACTAAGCTCGGCTGTATGTTTCAACTCAGTTCAGATTCAGGTTTCGATCCAATCCGACTTTGTGTTCCGTCGACTCATGTCAACTTTGTGTTTTGACTCAGTTTGACCCTATGTTTTGTCTCAGTTCAAACTATGACATCTGGTACGACCACTTCGGTCAAAACATAAGCTCGTGACCTCGAACTGAATACTTAGAGTGAGGGTTTTAGCTTTTGAGAGAGTTCAGTTTAATTTGAAAAAAGGATCTTAGCTGTCTTCGATTACACTTCAACGAAGAAACTTCGTCAGTATATCAGATTACGTTTATCGAGCTCAGGCGACGAGTATGCTCGCTACTATTTCACCGAGTTCCACCGGGGCAAACAACCACTGGAACATGCAAACTGCTCCTATTGCTCATCCTAATCTGGCGTTTTCAGCTCGAAACAAACGCTTCACGCAAGGGTAGTTGGAAATTTTGGACTCGAAGATTGTCATCGATATCTAAGGATTTAATTGAAGCAAAAGTTGTAATTAAGTTAGCAATTGCGATCTGTTTAACAGCCATTGCCTCACTTGCTCAATTTTTTAGTTTTTTTCAAGCTTTTTAAGACACACTGATTGAATTTTCCTTTTTAAAAAGGGGGGTTGTCTACTTTTTTAGGCCATTATCGTAAAATGGAAAAATGTATAAGTGTTAACAAGTATCCTTGCACTTCGTGAATAGTGATGGTGATTACGACTATTGGAACCTGATCTAAACTACATTTTATGATTGGATAAATTAGATATTTTACCAATGTAAAGTATTTAATATTAACCAATCATGATCCATCTGACTAACAATCCACTTATTTGTAAGTGCTGAAATTACTTGTAATTTCAGCACCAGAGAGATTTGAATTTAACTTAGAAATTAGTTGACTCTCCAAAAAGACTTCAGCAGCCGCAATAAACCAGTGTACCCTAGATCTATTGAGCCTAGCAGAGACTAGTTAAACAACCTGAGACTAGATAGTATAAGAGTAAGATTAGGATTGGTATTAGACTAAGAAGTTGCACGAATCTATCCGGCCGAAAATAAGATAGCGTGACGAGCAGACGGTGTACCCTATCCGAAATTACTCTATGAGTTACACTTCGGTCCTAACTCATCTGGTGCGACCATAAGTCTCGAACAAGACCTTAATAGCTTAGAATTAACCAAAAATAGATTAGAATTTAGACAAAACATTTTTAAAATGTTACACGACGATAATTTAATCGAAATGTCTCTACGACTCAATAGATCAAAGCCAATATTCCGAACGATAAGAGAACTACCCGGAATTGCAAGAAGACCTCGAACCAGAGACGACATACGACAAAGTAGAAACTTACCATATAGTTATATGATAGTTCGGCAAAAGCCAACACAAACTTTTGTATTTAGAATACTACTAGCAATGAATTTAGATTTTCATTTGCAAACATAAAATCTTGAAGACAATCTTCAAAATCATTTCAGGCGCTAAACAAAATTATTAATAAACAATAACGATTGATAAAAAGATCTCAGATCGTTTTCCTAAAATTCTGCAGTAATATAAAAAACATGTTTGAAAAATATTTATTGAAAAATCAAAATAAAAATTAGTAGCATGACAATAAATGGTTAGTAATCATAAATCATCCTGTTTTTCCAGCTTCATCACCTAAACATAACAGCATTCATGAGCTCACTAATATCATAAAAACACTAAATCTTTTCTCTACACAAATTTAAATCATTTTAAACTTAAATTCACTTAAATTTAAAACCAGATCATCAAGGCTCATCCTTGGATCTTAAATAATTTTCTATTTATTTAAATTTAAAACTTGATCATCAAGGCCTATCCTTGGATCAAAAAGAACAATTTTGTTCTCCCCCACCCACTTAGCTAGTGTCTAACGACCTCAAACGTCGATTCACTATCCAACCCTTTCTAAAAACCCAGGACTAACAGAAATTTTTGAACAAAACTAATCATTCAAATTAGGATAAACAGTGAAGAACTTCGGTTATTCATCCTTCACTTGATCCCCCTCTTACCAGACCCAGGATAAATCTTAGACTTAGTAAGTTTAAAATAGTATCTAACGAACTACTCGCGTTCTAATTATACCTGAACCTTGTGGATCGATTTACTATTCTCCAACCCTGAACACAATCACTACCCTTAAGTAAGATTAAGTAAGTTAACACCTTAGCTTATACTAGCCACGAGAAAGTATAAAATCATTCTTCGGAATCGATATACTTTTCTCCCCAACCCTGAACAAATAGACCCAGGTTAGGCTAACCAAAAAATCGTAAGGACTAACAGTCTAAGAAAATAGAAATCATTTAACAACCTTTTGCATCCGTCATCCTAAACCTTATGTCATTTAAAAACCTAGGAAATAATCAAACAATCGTTTTACACAATTGTGAAATAGATAACAAAAAATACGATCTTGTAATCACACCTCATACACAAACAGTTGGATATATCAGAACAAAACGACAAACATTAAAAAGAAAAATAATAACCAAACAAAGACAAATAACACGAAAAAGATTTTCCAAAAACCGAAACGCATTTTCAGAATCAGAAACCAGCAGTTTAGACGAACTTTATAAATTAAAAGAATCTATAGATAAAAATTGCCCCATTCACGATCAATTATATTTTTCCGACTCAGAAACAACTTCAAATTCATCAAAAAGAGGAAAAAGAAGAATAAAAAAGCAATATAAACACAAACCAGTACACTTATACAATTGGAATCAACCAATTAGACACATTGATAATTACATATTAACAGTCATCAAACGAAAAAATGAGCTCAACACACACCCCAGGTGAAGAAAGTCCAGATGATGATGATATCTTCCCCTTTATCGTAGATGCAACCACTGATAGAGGACAGCATATATTTTGTAAAAATTTACTCTTAAATTTGTTTGAACCCGAAATCAGTCCATGTAAAACAGAGTTCCCAGATGTAAAAATCAAAAGACAAATTATCGATCACTATTTGAAAGATATATGCAACTTAACACAACAATACGGAATCTACTCCATAGAATTCAGCTCACCAAACCAGAATCACAGCAAATATGTAATTCAAACAGACGACCTTGATTTAGAATTTTCAAAAGTATTCTCAGAATATATAAAAAGCATACAATATCATAACTCACAAAGAGCAAACTCCATATTCACCAATGAAGTTTTTGCAATAATATATAGTTATATCTCGATATTAGAAAACGAAATCCCAATCCCAAATGTCTCACCGACAGAAACATCTAAACACATAAGAGTACGACATGAAATCACACTACTCTCTAGTTTTCTAAATATAATTAAAGAAAATTTCACGAAAGATGAAGTTTCACAACATACAAAACAAGACTTACAAAAAATTTTGGCATGGTTCATAATAGATTATTTTACACATAATATTGATTTAATTTCACAAGCAAGAAAAAATTTTAGACCCCAAAACTCAAACGATGATACTGCCATCACAGAACAATCAGACTATGTTTGGGACCCCGAATGGTCTCATCCCGCATTCATAAACTTCCCACAATCAATCTCAAGTCAAGCAATAACTACGATATCTTATGTAAGAGATTATGTAAGAGTAATACCATTAACCATTGATGCAACACCATTAAACTATAATACATTTTTACCTGATATGCAAAATAATAGTTTAAACTCCACAGTCATACACAATGAAAACCTCAATGGAACTAGAAATCTCACTCAACAAGATATCCAGACACCATCACACTTCATAAATGAAGAAATCGTACCCACAACAACTACACAACAAAGCATTTCACCGATACGTCCAAATTTAACAACACCAAGAAATACAAACCCTTCACAAACACAGGTAACCTTACAATCAACCGTTAAACCTTCGATTGCCCCAAAATATTCACACATGGATTATCAAACATACAGACCCACGACAATACCGTCAAAAACACGTAAAACGTTCACTAGAAACAATTTTGCAGAACATAATTATAATTACACACATCCATCAAAAACAAATTATCCCCCACGAAAAAATTTTAATAATTATACAAGATCTCGAAACTGGGATAACCCAATGGCACAAACTAATTCAGTAAATTTTCAAACAAATTTACATCCTTCACAGGATCGTAGTGAAAACTATCCATTTTTTCAACAAAATAAAAATAAAAAACAAACATCTTATCAAATGGATTACTTATCCTCAGATGATGATTTTTTACAACCAGATATATTTGCGCCATATAATCATAAATATCGTGGACAAGGAGTACAGAAACCACATACAAATCATAGAATTTTTTCTCCACAACCGATAGATACACAAAATCAACAACCAATTCAGCAACAAAACCCAATTAATACACAATATTTTCAACCAATTTAGCAACAAAACCCAATGATCACACACTCGTATCAACCGACACAAATGCAAAATGAAATACCACTCCCATATTATCTTCAACAACACGAAATAACAAGAAATCAACTTTCAAATTTTTCTCAAATGCCAAATGCAGCAGAATCATTACAAATGACAATGAATCCATACCTTATGGGTGGATCATCAATAACATCAAATAAATCTTTAATGGTATTCACAGGAACAGACCCTGAATATTCTGTAGAAGACTATTTAAATGCAGTAACAGCAAATTTGATTTTAAATATAGGACCTGAACCAATTAATACGCCACTACATCAAAACTGGATACATCGACAGACAGCGTTAATACAAACAACTTTAGACGGCGCAGCCCAAAAATGGTTTTCAGTATTGCCTCTAGAAATAAAATCAAATTGGAAAAGGTTTACACAAGAATTTTCAAAAATGTTTGACTCCGAAAGAAACAAACAACAACAAAGAGTTTTATGTAATGAAATTCGCAGATTACCAAATGAAACCATCAAGCAATTAGCAGTACGCATCGAAACACTAGTTCGAAAAGCATATTCATTAAATACACATGACTATAAAAACACAAAGATGACAGAAATCCTAATGATGACCTTAACACCGCAATTAAGAAAAATAGCAATAAAAAAGAGAGCATCCCATCCTTCTTCAATTCGAGAACCCGATTTAGATTTTCGAAAACTAGTAGACAAACTAGAACAAGCAGAAATCACAATGAAACTCGAAGAAACAGAAAATCTGAAATTACAATATGTTAATCGAATCGAAACAAATACCACAAGTATCAACAATATACAGGAATCAGATACAGACCTCGTTGAAAAAATCACTGAAATACTCAATATTTACGAAAAACACCCAAACTTTAAAGGCAAACCATCTTTCAAAAAAGGTGTAATTATTGCCGACGATATGGACATAGTATTTCTGAATGTAGACAAAAACAGCAAGACAATCAAAATAAACCTCAAAAATATAAAGAACCAAATAAATCATTATATCAATACATGAAAAAAGATCAAAATCTACCAAACAAAACTGTGTACAGCAACAACAGTTCAGGAAAACCACTCCCGAACAATACAAATTATACAAGAAATCAATCACCACATAACTCAAGTTATAGAGGAAGATCGCCAGAACGAAGAAATACACAAAACTCGTCACAAAATCACTACAATAGACCAAATAGTAGAAATAACTACTCCAGATCTAATTCAAACACAACACAATTTGTTTCTAGATCTAATTCCCAATCAAGAAATAGATACTATCCAAACAATCAGTCACGAAACTCATCATATAATAGAAATAGAAACTATTCCAATAATCGAAATAGAAGCTATTCCAACAACCGAAACCAGAATTACCCGAACAATCAATCAAGGAATAACTCATATAATAGATCACACTATAACAGACCAAACAATAATTATCAAAACAGATCACGAAATAATTCACAAAATCGACATTCAAGCTATAATAATCGTTATAGAAATTATTCCCAATCACCACACAGGAATAATAACCATTATAATAATTCTAATAATCGCCATAGAAGTAGTACACCTAAACATCAAAGAAATATAAATCAAGTACAATCAAATCCAGAAACAACATCAGACCCTCCAGGTATTGATGACACAGTAAATGATACGTTACAACTCAATCAAATAAACTGTGGATCATCAGACTCAGAAAGTGAAACAGAAAACACTATCTCCATCAATATGATAGCAGTCGAAAATGACTATGAACCTATTATATATGAACAACCATTTTCATCACACATATATGAAAATCAATCAGAACTCCTTCACAATTATTATATTGAACCCATCCATTCCACACCGACGACGCAAAAAACTAATGAAATTAACACTACAAATCAACCCAATGAGAATGACAAAACAAAATGCTTGAATACAAATCACATCTATCAAAATATACAAAAAGAACAACCCAAAGAAAAAATTTGGACAATACCATTTCTCTTAGAAAGTCCAAGAAACAAAGAATTTCAACCACCAGATCTTGAAATTGATTTTTTAATTGATTCAGGAGCAGAATCAAATATAATAAACATTCCCACATGGAATGAAATAAAAACCTTACACCCAAAATTAACACCTCTTGAAACCTCCAGTAAACTAGCAACAGCACAAGGATCAACATTGGTAAACTATGAAAAAATTCAATAATTTCTTCTCCCCACAAGAACAATGGAGCAAAATAAAATTTTAACTAAACCATTTAAACAAATATTCCATATCACTGATATTAAACACAAAATCATAGGAATACCATTTATCTCTAAATATATACCAACAATCAACATATTAAACAGTAAAATACTAATCAAAGATAAATACACAAAAACAAAAGACACATCCCTAACACTTTTTCAAAGGTTAAACAAACAACCACCATTCTTTTCAAAATTTTATCCAATATATAACCAACAAAGAAAACTCCTGAAACCACTATCAGGAAACATATATAATTTTTCAATAAAACAAGTTCACCAATATGATAAAAAACAAAATAAACAACAACTCTATATGTCAGACTTTGACTTCAAACCTATCCATAAGTTTTTCAAAATCACAATCTCATCCATAAAATATTTGAAAAACTCGAATTCAGATATTATATCTCTACATGTATACAACAATACACCCTATCAAGTAACATTACCTTTAGGACTTTTAGGCTATTGCGAAACCAACGCTACAATATCACCAATACACGAAAAAGCATATCGCGTAAATAATATACTCCAATTATTAGATATTTGTCAATCCACAATTCTTAATGAAGAATTATCCATAAATAATATAATAAGTAACGAAAAAAGAAATACGGATTATTTCACAAAAACCCCATATTTCAAACCGACATTCAACATAAATAACTACACAGAGAATCAACAGAAATTTTTAACAATGTCTAATTTCCAACATTCACAAATAACACAAGACGAATTTGAAAAATTAGCCAAACAGCTAATTAAATATTCATCAGTCTATGCAACATCCAAATTTGATGTTGGCAAAATCAGCTCATCACTACATCTCCCATTAAAACCAGACGCAGTTTTCAAAAAACAAAGAGCAAGTAAAGTACCAATTCACTTACACGATAAAGTGAACAGATTACTCGACATTTTAGAACAATACAACATTATATCACCAGTAAATAAAGAAGAACAACCAAAAGGCAACACATTTATCAACCCTGTTATCATTCTAGCCAAAGGAGAATCATTAAAAATCGTTCTCGACGCTAGATACCTCAACTCACTCATAGATGAATCAAAGTGTAATTGGCCTATTGAACCAATACAAGTTATTTTAACAAAAATAAACGGAAAATACTTTACAACCGCAGATATGAATAGTGCATACAATCAAATGCCATTAGATGAACAATCGCGACGTTTAACACAATTTGTTATTGGAAACCAACAGTATGAATTCAACCGCTTATTCTATGGAATATCCATAGGACCAGCAGCATTTTCAGCTTTTATGAGCAAAATTTTTCGACCACTAATACTCAAGAAAAACGCAATCACCTATTTAGACGATGTTTTTATGCAATCACAGATTAAAGAAGAAATGTTCAATGTTTTAGAACAATATCACCAAATACTTCAGAACGAAAATCTGAAGGCCGCCCCCGATAAATCACACTTCTTTTTGACAAGAGTTAAATTCTTAGGACATAACATAGAAAGAAAAACAATCACTCCATTAAAATCACGCATTGACGCTATTCAGAAACTCCAACCACCAACAAATAAAAAGAAAATCCAAGAATTCCTTGGAATGTTAAACTTTTTAAGCAAATATGTTTATAAAATGCAATTATATCTAAGACCATTCTATAATATACTTAGACAACAAAATAATTTTGAATGGAATACAGAACATCAAGCACGATTTGAAGAAATAAAGAAACTCTTAACTGAACAAATTTCAAACACAATTCCAGATTCAAATCAACCATTTTATGCAATGTGCGATGCTTCGAACTTTGGCATCGGCGCAGCGTTATTACAATCACATAATGGTACAAACAAAATGAACCTTATATCAGCAAATTCTCGATTATTCACTCAAGCAGAGCTAAGACTCTCAACCCTAATGAGAGAATGTACAGCCATAATCTATACACTTACAGAATAGGAATTTCTGATACTTGGATCAAAACATCCAACAGTTCTATTCACAGATCACAAACCAATCATTTTTCTCTTTACTCAAAAATCCAACCCAAATCACCGAGTTTACAGATTTCAATTAATTTTAATGAAATTTCCAAACTTACATATAGTTTGGACAGCAGGAAAGAATCTTGCATCACCAGACACATTAAGTCGAAATACGCCACCGGAATTACTTACACGTAAAACCACAGTTGAAATACCCAAAAATATAAAATTCTACCTTGCAAAAAAACGAAACATCACCCCGACTAGAATGCAAATATGCAGTAAAAACTGACGTTGAACAATCACAGATAAACAATCTACAACACTTCCCACTTTATTTAGATTGTCAAAATAATCACTATGAAGTTGACCTACTTGGAACATCAACTTTTAAACCAATCCCATATTCACAATGGATAAAAAATAACACCCAACAAAAAAGAGTAAAACAACACTCGCATAAAAAGACCTTTTTTCCACTAATTGAAAAAGAAAACCTAACTGATAAAATAAATTTATCAGGACCACAAACAAACGATTCAAAATACACAATAAATCAAGTATTTGACTTCCATGACCCACTTTATACAATTCCTTTATCTAAATTAGAAATAGAAAACATTTTTCTCCCCCCAACAGAAACAATTACAATTTCAACATTGAAACAATACCAAAATCTTGACCCAGTAATTAGACAACTAAAATCATGGCACAAATATAAAACTAAACCCGTCAAGGCAGATACAACTATTTTAGGAAATAAAACACTCCTCCGATATTTTCGAAAATTTAATAATACAGCAATTAATGAAAACACAGACCTTCTAGAATATCAATTAAATGAATCTACAGTTTCCTGTCTACCTTTAAGCATGATTCTCATAGCTTTTAACATTTCCCATACACAAAACATTAAAGGACACTCTGGATCAGAGAAAACATATTCGAATTTAATACAAAATTTTTATTTCCCAAATGCACCAATTTGGATAAAAGTACTATGCAATGATTGTATAGTTTGTCAGCTAAATAAAACTTATCCAAATCGAAAACAAATAGCACAAAAACAAGATTTAAAGGACAAAAGTTATATATATAAACCATCGTATCTCATTCGATACAAAAGGACCAATTTCACCATCATCTGAAGGAAACTCCTACATTATGGTAATTGTTGACCGCATTTACACATTATGTAGCACTTAACCCAGTACCACATTGTAACGCTTATGACGCTTACACAACACTTTATGAACACTGGATAGCCAAGTTCGGATTACCCGAAATTTTAGTTATAGACAACGGTACAGAATTCATTAATAATGAAATCATCACACTATGTCATTTATATAACATTAAGCACAAACCACGTACATCTCATGCACCTTGGACAATCGGCTTAGTCAAAGGTATGAACCGTTCACTACAAGAATATCTTAGATGTATCATCAATGGAAATGATACAAGATATACTGAATGGTCAGCAGATGTAAAACTATTTCCCTTAGCATATAATTCACAAATCACGACAACTCTAGGAATGTCACCATATGAAATGGTTTTTAACCAAAAGCCACGCAAACCAATAATGTTTACAGCAAATTCTCATAAAAACGCACAAGGTTATTGTCAACCAAATAAAGACTCAATTTGTTATAACCTACCTTTACATACACACGATGAAGATCATTTTCATCACCCACAAATTCTTAAATTAGCCTCCGGTACACACACCGAATGGATTTTAAACAGAGATAAAAAACACAATGAAATTTACCAAAAAGTAACAAAAAAGTTGTTACAAAGGCAAAACATTAATGAACAAATAAATTCACGCTTTACACCAGCCTCCGATTTAAAAATTGGAACCTTTGTTTTAATACCCAATTTTAATACTCAAAAAGGAATTTCTAAAAAATTACAACCCCTTCGTAAAGGACCATACCAAATAATTGCAAAACCCACTGATGTCACATATAAAATCACCGACTCAGACAAAAAAGAAATCGTTCAACACCGAAATAACCTATTACCTTATTATCCAAAAGAATACGCACTCCGCGAACTAACTCAATTATATTCTTTTACAGGTTTAAAATTTATTCAAAATGACCCACATACGGAAAATACAACAAAGGAACAAAAAGATTTTCACCTCAAAAAACAAATAACAAAATCAACCACCACAAAAAACAATACAAAAAATCTAGATCAAAATACATCTCAAAAAGAAAGAAAAAATAGAAAAATGACAGAACAAATAATACCCCAAGAACAAATCGACAAATCAGAACATAGAGAGTCTTCACGACTTAGAAATCAACCACGTAAAAATTATAAATTATTCATCCCACAATCTAAAATATTAAAGAAAGTCGAATTTCAAAAACAACTTTAATTTTGTATTTCACAGTCTTAGACCTTTGAAACATTTTGAATTTTCATTTTTCAAAATAACATGCTGACAAACACGCAATGAATCTATTTCAAATTTAAACCAATAGGATTCATCCAATCCGTCACCTTCTCTAACTTAAACTCAGATCAATTAGACGAACCATATAAAACTCCAGGCATATCTATAACTATAACTTTACGACCTCCAGGTCAAAAACAAGCAAACCATTCAAACTTGACAACTAAAATAAATATCACCATAATATCATAACCCTCCCTTATCTAATAAACCAAAGATCAACAATATTTCCCCAACTCAGACCTCAAATACCCCCCAAACAAATATGTTAAATTAGCCAAAACAAAAGAACGACCATTTTAATTAGCCTAAAGTATAAAAATCTCAAAAATACCCCAGATCATTTGACAAATGAAAATAAAGACAAAGAAGACCTCCCGATCACCATAAAAATTGCCCCCAACAATTTTTCACAAAACTCAACCCACTTGTCAAAAAACCAATAAATAATCCGACCACACTTGAAAATTGCCCCAAACAACAAAAAATATTCGATATGAAGTCATTTTGTAAATGCTCTTCTCTCAATCAGTCACTATAATTATCACAAACCTCAAACAATTTTTTACGATACTTAAAACTTTTATAATATTTCTTTTTGATATCTTTGAATCTTTTGTAATAATCTTAATCATTTTTTGCAATATTTTTTTAATTTTCTATTCCCTATTTGAACTATACCTCCAACTTTCAAAAGCTATTGACTATATCCACAGGTACGATTCACAAAATTTATCTAAATGATACGAACCATTTTTAGTAGAACCGATATTTTTTTACTATTTGTAATTTTTACAACATTTCTATCATCCCTCATCTTGACAATATGCAAATGTATAAAAAAAGCAATCATCACATTCGCCCTAGCAACAATTCTCCTAATTCTTTTTTTAGAAGAATACTATAATAAACATAAACTTTTTCACTAAAAGAATAGACCAAAAAAGCTATCAAAAATTGCTACCCAACAGTCACAAAGTCAGTCTTCACCGACATCATCCCAAGATAACCCAACAACACCTTCAACTACCCAAAATCCTCAAACATCTACACGAATTTCCTTTCAAGATAACCCATATACTTTTGAAGAACGACACGCACGCTTATCTGAACCACTAGAACCCGTTCAACGGCAAGCACCTTTAAGTGAACCAACATACAATCTATACCCAACACTACCACCAGAACTAAGTAGAATACGATATCCTAGTCAAAACCAAAACACAATCGAAATAAATAGACAAATTATACATCCTCGAAGAAATAGAAATTTTCAAACTCCCCGAGTTCATTTTGAAATACCTCAATCCCCATCACAAAACACTCCAGAAAACCCTACTGGTATCTTACCAGAAACCCCTACACTTCTTTCACAACGTAGCACCTCAAGCCTACCCTCAGATTACTTAGGTTCAACACCAACATCTGAACAAATACGTGAAAATCCCTTCAATCCCCCAAACCAAACATCACGACTACCATATTGGACAACACATTCATTCACACAAGGTGAACCAAATATAACCAATGACCCAATAGATATTTCTTCAGATACAACATCCTCATCACTACCGGAAACACTATCACTACCATCAACACCATCAATTAGCCAAATTTCACCGACACCTTTTAACTTCAATTTTCCAAATAATCTCGACGCAAGATATCGAGAACAATCATCAACAACTATTCCTTTAAGACTAGATTGGAATACATTTACAGTACCTCCACCACTATTTGGACAACACTTAGAAAGTAATCGCCTTCACAACTGGGCACTCAATAGACTACAATATCGACAAGACATCTACGACGATATTCGTGAACACAATATACAAATACTCCAACAAAATAGTTTACAATTAAAGTTTGAAATCACAGTTAAATTAAACAACATTACTCAACATCCCTATCCATTAAACCCACCAAATATAACAGCTCAATCACTACCACCACCATTTATAACAACTGAAGTAATATATAAATACGACAGATACACCAAAAAGACAATTGGTTACATCACATTTTATAACCCATATTCAGGATTATCAAACACATGTATATTCTAAACTTATTAATTTTTCTCCAACTCCTTTTTCTAGTATTCTCAAACCAAAACATAAACCCTTCCCCCCGCACAGGACCACAAGATTTATTAGTAACACATTACGATTGTGAAGAAAACGAACAAAAAACACTACACAAATATGCAATAAATCAAGTATCACAATGCCAAACAGAACCACAAGCCATAGAAACTACAAATGTAATTGCAACACTTTACTCAAAAGCCCGAGCAACAACAGTTATCGGATATAAATTCACAGCAACATTTTCCGAAAAGAAAGTACATTGTTCACAAGTCTCAAACGGAAATAAAAACCGACTTGACCATGAATCATTCTACCAGAGTAATATCGAACGACTTTTACATCTAAATCCCGAAGATTGTAAAAACGAGTTACTCCGACTAAATATCACAAAAAATAAAAACACAGATAGAAAGTTAGTATATTTCCAAGTTTTTTCAGATTCTGTACATCAAGCAGAACTTGAAAGATATCAAGGACATATAAAATTAGATGAAAAGTACCCATATAACGGCGCACACGGACGATTAACCTATGACATGCACGATAAATACTGGATACCACACATTGGTATAAATGACCCATCAAACTGCAAAGCAGACACAAAAAATAAAGGATACCAAGAAATAATGTTTTTCGATTGGAAAATACAACTCGAAAAAATTCAACTCACACGAGATTTATCAGACAACACAATGATCTATCAAGGAATTAGATTACCTTGTAAAAATGATCAAGGTTATTGCGACCCGACAACACGAACACAAGCAACAATTGTTTGGTTCCCCGAAGACACATGTACAACATTTCAAGTAGCAAAAATACACGCTCGTATGATAAAATTTCACGAAAAATATTTTATACAATCAATACCATATGAACAAGTAAATCCATTACGAAAAATAAGTTCTAATTTTAGAAACATTCACAATATAGAAAATAAATTAACACGTTTTCAAATATATCAAGAAACAGAACTTGCATGTAAATACAGAAACCCACTTCACAAAACACAATACTCCGAAATACTAGTTGAATACGAAAAAGGATTCGACATGACCACTGGAAAAACAAAAGTCGACCCATACGCCACAAGTCATCCTCCAAATGAAGGAACATCATACATACCAGTTCATTTTCAAAAAAAAAAACAGGTCAACCTGGTGGACATCTAAAGCCCCAAGACGATCAAAGCACACGTTTACAAGAACTATCACTAATGAATAGTACATATTTCGGTAATATCCACTATTATATCCACTAAGATATGAAACTAGACTACACGATTAGCCGAATTTTTCAAGAAATGTCACTCTCCGAATTAGAAACACTACACCAACTATGCGAATTAGAAAGAACACAAATATTACAATCACTTGCACTAGCAGTATTAAAAATACCCTACGCAGGATATTTACTATCAGGAAATAGATCAAATTTTTTAGACTACGAAGGAAACATTTTATGGTTTTATACTTGTACCAAAAAAGTATCACCACTATACGTTTTTGAAGACAAACGATGCTATAAAAGAATCCCTATCTTTTATAAGAACAAAGTACATTTCGTTGACACATTTTCAAGAAGAACCTATTTCTGGGATACCGCAGTCCCATGTGGATCAGAAAATAGCCACAATGTAGTACAACTAAACCCTGATGAAGATAAATATTATCTTCTCACCCCATATCCCACATTAATGCAATCACTCAAAAAATTTTCACCAGAAAGCATTCGCGCTATCGCTCGAAACCCAAATAAAGACTTACAATCAAAAGGAATATACTCAAAATCAGATATTCAACATCACATTAGAACACAACAATTCCAAGAATTATTAACACAAATGGACACAATACAAAGACAATCAATTGACCAAAACTTACGCAAACTTGCCGAAACCGCAGGATTTGCAGATATCTATGCACAAGATTATAGCGGATATTTTAAAGACATTAAAGACTATATATATCTAAATGGTGAAAAATACAGACCACAAGATATTTCACTTATAAATATTTTTAGGTTTGTTACACTAAAAAATGAAATTCTCGATTTTCTAGGATGGCCCTATTACATCTTAGAAAAATTAACTATTTTATACGCAATGTTTAACTTTATAGGATTTCTTTTTTCACTTTTAAAAGGAATCTATAATACATGCGCTATACACACACAAGTAAATAGACAAGCATGTGTAGCACGCATACTATTTGCAGGATTTTTTCGAATTTTCTCATCATCAATAAACAAAATTCTTTTAGACGCACAAATAAAAGAATATAACACAAAAATAGCGACAAAACAGAACACGTACGACAAAGAACAGAATAATAGAGAGGTAACGCCTACAGCACCACAATTACCACCCCTACCACATAACCATCCATTATCCCTAGTCCCACGAAATTTCCGAAATTTAGCAATAACACATAATCCCAATTTTAGACCAACCATATCACAAAGTCCCATCCAACATATAATGACACACCATTCACAAGATCAAAATACTTATGAACAAATTATAGAACAACCCCATACCACCGCTTTTCAGTCTCAAAATAATAATTTTTTTAGCCCACGATGAGCCGACAACTTGGATCCCTACACCGTTCAAATTCCCATCCAACCAACCTCACTACTCCAATTACAATAATACCACTTTTTGCTTTCCCGCCACCCGATTTTCCAACCAGTAATGTAACATCAGGCATGAATTCCGATACTAATTCACACATCTCAGTTTTATACTCCACATCACAACTCAATAACCCGAATATTGAAACCCCCGATGAATTTGCCGACTCTGAACCATCTCCATCCAATAATTTTCACACCAACCCCTCAATTTTTTCCCAACCCCCTTTTCAACCAATACTACCAAATAACCCTGTCCCCACCAATTCTACACCCTCTTATGCTTCCCAAGTCACTCCAACCTATTCTTCACTTCATTCAGACCGATCATCCAATTCTCCAGATACCCCCCAAATCTCCCCAGAACTAGATAATTTTATTAGATTACAACAACAACCCTACCACCTTGACACCCCCACCATAAACCAAATTTCATCCACAATAGATTCATCCAACCCTCCTACCCCTACACCCTCTTCAATTTATACCGAATCATTAGCACCATCATCCACATCTACTGAATCTTCACTCAGCACTAATAGAGCTTATCGCACTTTTAAAAGAAAGTTCCCCAACCATCCTTTCCCAGCAAAACTAGGAACAGCCCGTGAATATATAAATCATCCAAATCACACTAACACAAAAGAATTTTTAGCTATCACCTTACCCTCATTTCCACAATACACCTTAAACACCCCTCACGACACTAACGAAACACGTAGCTTTGTAGACGAACACGTTTTAATGCCTACCCTTCCTTGGACCTCATATTATCATTTTACTAATCCCCTTTGCTTACCTTTATCTAACACTCACATCGATATAGAACGAAATAAGGACATGCTATATCGACTCACTACACCACTAACACCTAGACAGTTTACTTACATCGGATATAAAAAATCACTAAAAACACACACTGCACCCCGAGCTAACGAATATACGCTAGAATATTACGATCATAACATCATCAGAACTAACCAAGATCAATTCTTAGACGATGACCGCTTCGCTAACCCACAAATCACAGAAAAATTTTTCATTAAAACACCATATGTATTTACACTCAATATCTTTGATCGCAAATTTGACCACATCATCTCAGAAGCACTAACAGACACGCAAGCCTACGAAAGTTTTAAAGAACGCTTCCAAATATTTTCACTAACCTTTCATTTCCTTGCACCACATGAAAGAGATTTGCACTGCTCACACGATATTATGTTGCGCACTAAACAAACTCACACATATACATATTATCAATTTATCCAAAACCACTTCGACCTACACACTCCCTCCAGACAACCACACCACCGTTTTCAATTCATCAATTCCAAATACACCTCACCATTCTTTCTTAACTTCACATATTGCATTAAAGATACTAACCTTCATGGTATTCTTCGAAATTATGATCCCATAACCCAAATGTATATATTTTTTTGTCCCATCACCAAGACCTTCAATGCAGAAGAATCCCGACCCTTCCTTATCCCACACGAATTTGTTCAACCTATAGAAATCCCCATTTTAGAATTCATCCACAACACTAAATTCAATCACAAATTATATAATCTAATCCAAAACACACCTTATGAGTTTGCAGTTGGCACTGAAGAACTAACCACCATTAAAGCACTTCAATTGCTTTGGCCACTGCTTCAAACTAAAAATATCATCCGCATCTTAGCTAAATTACTAACAACTTCAGATCTCATCCACGACATCTTCCCCCACGGTTTCTTCCCCGACGACTAACAGGTAAGTATGAATTATACATATTATTAACTAATTAAATTAAAATTAGAAACTAACCATTCTTTATCCATGTCTTCTTTAGAATTTTAGCCTTCATCCAACGATCATCTGAAAAATTCACAAAAGAAAAATAAAAAATAGAAAACTTCTTCAAAACTGTTTAAGACTCTATTAATTTTTTGCACCAACAATTAAATAAATATAATACCAATGCAGTAATTTAATTTATACATTTTTTCCCCACAAGCAGTAAATCTAATTATGATGAAAATTTGTAACTTAATTTTTCCCAACAAATAGCAGTAAAATTTGAATTTCTATGTAGTAAATTAATAAAACGCAAATGCAGTACTAACCTTTTGATATTTTCATTCACTCGCACAAGAATTCTATCCAAACTCGCACAGCTCGCCCACGAAGAATTGTTTAAATAATGAATTTCAGTTTCCAGCTTTCACACTCAACAACTCTAACATAAGATAACACGTTTCAAACTTTCCTTTCACCCGGTTGGAAAGGAATTATATACTAAACAACACTAACCAACGCAGCTTACTAAACACCACAAATCATAGAATAACAGCATGACTAAGAAAAGGAAACCAACGGTACCCAAACCGGATTAACCCAGTTTAAAACTGGATAATTTATTCTTTTGAAGACTATTATAAAGTCTAAGAAAGAAATAATAAAACACAAAAAAGTCGAAAGACAAACCCATACCACAAACAATTTGATTTTTGAAAAAAGGACACAACCAACAAAACATAAGAAAAACCACAACAAACCCAATATAAAACGTTGTCACATAACAGGACCTCTCACAAAAACCGCATGCAAACATACTCCCACTCCTGGCCTAACCCACCAGAAGAGGACGTCCTGAGCATGCTCTATAGCCGGCCTAAACCACCGCGCTACATCCACGCTTTGTGACACACACTCCTATTTTTAATAAGAGCTACTCAAGGGTGAGTAACTCTTCAAAATAACCGAACTAAAACAAAATGCTTTTGTGAAAACAACTAACCAAAATCATAATTAAAAAACATTAAACTAATAAAAGTTTTATAAAATGTAAATTATATTATGCAATATATAGATCAGCATACGACACCAAGGACGAACATCCAAAGACAAAACGACCCCACTACACTCGAAAAACAATGGCCAACCACAATCGATATGCCGCTCACAAACACAACTCAAAGGATTTAGAGTACGACTTGACTTCGCAGAAAAGGACTTCATTGAACTAGACCAATGACCACCTCGATGTTCAAGTATACGTACAGATCCGAGTAACCAGGCATCCCCTCCACCCACAATCTCCACGCCATTCCCAGACAAGATCAAACACAAAGAAGTTCTCATCAATGAAACAGAAAAACCTGACATAGCCAACCATTCTGAAATCAGATTTGAGTTTGTTGCGAAAACCCAGTCGTTGTCATGAGAAGACACAACGATTGAACCTGGAACTTCTCTAACAAGAGAACCCAGAAGAAATATGATGTTCGCCAAACACCAACGTCCATCATCCATCCTTTGAATTACAGAAAGACTATTCTAAAAAACTCTGTAAAACCCGGATGGATGGAACCTGATCTAAACTACATTTTATGATTGGATAAATTAGATATTTTACCAATGTAAAGTATTTAATATTAACCAATCATGATCCATCTGACTAGCAATCCACTTATTTGTAAGTGCTGAAATTACTTGTAATTTCAGCACCAGAGAGATTTGAATTTAACTTAGAAATTAGTTGACTCTCCAAGAAGACTTCAGCAGCCGCAATAAACCAGTTTACCCTAGATCTATTGAGCCTAGCAGAGACTAGTTAAACAACCTGAGACTAGATAGTATAAGAGTAAGATTAGGATTGGTATTAGACTAAGAAGTTGCACGAATCTATCCGGCCGAAAATAAGATAGCGTGACGAGCAGACGGTGTACCCTATCCGAAATTACTCTATGAGTTACACTTCGGTGCTAACTCACTATGATCCTTATTTTGACTATTACAGCGGCTATTCTTTCGACTATTTAGACTACTATGACAATGATTACCACAGACGCATGATGGAGTTAACAGTGGTTTCAATTAATTCGTATTTGCGAAAAAAAAGTGAAAATTTTTCGTTCAGTTCATTCATATCTTTTAAGGCCGACAAAGCAAGCAGCGGCTCTCAACAAATTTCACTAAGTTTTATGGAGTCACTGAAGCCTGAAAGGACGGATAAGACTTTCTGATGTTACTAGAATTATGGTGTTTTAAGTCTTCCCGTGTCCAGAGCACTTGGAAATCTTGCATGATCCTTGAAATCTTATCAAAGACAGCAAGCGTTTTTCAAAAATAGTTCCGCTTTTTAAAATCATATTTTTACCATATAAAGTGACAAATATTGGCTGCTGTTAACGCGTCTCGTTATCTTTCCATGAATGGCGCGAAACAATGTGAGTTGTTCTGGTGGAAAGAAGGGACATTGCTCACAATTGCTGCTAGTAAATTTGGACTAGAACTTATTCAGGTACAGTACCTTAACGTTTCGTTTCTCAATGCTTGTTTTTTGGGTCAATTCAAACTACTCCATAGAAATGAAAATGCATTTGGAACATTCAGGGTTCTGCCCTAATACGAGCAGTCATATTTATATTCAGATCGATTTCCACTTTTAATTAGCCATTTTTGACTTGAATTGTTTTTATCTTGCTAAAAATATCGATGGTTTGGGCTAACATTCAAAACCCTATTTCACTGGTAAAAAATTGTTATACGGGTTTGGAAATTGCCAACACGCAGCATATGCATTACTCATATGTTGTATCTAAATGTGCGCATCTTCAGTAAGAGTTGTAGCTACTTGCATGCGTGAGTGCCGTTTAGTATAGTTACTAGTTGTGATTGCTAGAAGCGCTTGCTAGAAGACCGATTCCGGTTTCAGTAGATGCGCAATTTTTCACTTTATAATTTACATTGGGTGTGGGGCAGATAAGAAAAAAAAGTTTTTCTTTTTTTGAAAACTTTATCAATAACTTGCAAAAAACATCGATTGAGACACCTGAAAAAAATAGTGGAATTATTCAAGTCACTCTAAGATGAGCAACTCTCCTAAATTTGCACCTTTGTTTTCTTAGTTCATTTCATTTTAATAAACGTTCAAAATTAGTACCCAGACTGTGAAATACTTCAAAATTTATTGACTTTTTTCCTTAATTTTTTATGTTTCTAGTATTAGTAGATACAGAAAAAGGATCTGTGTCAGTTTTTTAAGCAATGTAAGACAAATAATTTTCGTTTAAACGGTATAAAAAATTGTACGGTTATGATTTTCGGGTTAGACGAAACAATAACGGAGGAGGAAATCTTTTACTGAACAATTTTTTTGTTAACAGGCTGGTATCGTTAAGTAATCGTGAACCACTTGAGGTTGATTTTTTTCTGATCTTGTAGAAACTCAACGACATTCACGTAGTAGCTTTTTATTTCAAGTAAATTGGAAGGAAAATTTCTTTTTAATAGTTTCCAGAAAGTTTTTAAAGAGTTATTGAACACTTTTTCAGTTGCCAATTCTGCTCACTACACTTATAGTGAACACCTACTGTCTGGCTGTAATTGGGAAGAGCAAAGATCTGCATTCAATGGACTACTTCTTAGTTTCATTCCAGTCTCTAACTGACTTGATATTTTCCGGGTTTCTGGGCTTACTTTTCTTCCTCTACGATGGTTTTCTCACAGTTTCAGTCATATGTGATACGTTCACTTATCAGATCCACTTAGAAGGGGAAGCCTTGAATTGGTAAATTTGGAGTGTGAAACTAATCAGCGCAAATGCGAATCGCGATTCGCAAACTGATACTTCCTAAAAAAAGAAGCACAATTTTTCAAAAACCCAAAAAGGACAGCTTACGAAAGCCCTAAGCAGGAATCTACTTAATAATCTCCCTCCCTTTCATTAAAGGGGAGAGATTGTTAAGTAGATTAAGATTTCCGTATTTTCGACCAATTAGAATGCAGCTAATTTAGAATTCTCAATGGAACTCTAGTGCTTTTTACTCTATTTTTTATATGGGTGGAAGTTATTAATGAGTTTAGGTTCGGGATGGTCTTCTCATAAAGTAATTTTGGATAGGGTACACCGTCTTTTTGTCATGCTATCTTATTTTCGGATAGGTTCGTGCAACTTCTTAGTCTAATACCGATCCTAATCTTACTCCTATATAATTCCTAGTCTCAATAGATCTAGTATTCGGGTATTATTGCGAGGTTAGAGGAGAAAAAGAGGTAACTGTTTTCTGTTTTCTAACTTAAATTATATTTCTCTGGCTAAAAATAAGAATAGTTTCAGTTCAACAGATTATCGTAAATTTTAGTAATATCATGATTGGTTAGTTCTAAATCTTTTAAAGTGATACTTATCAGAGTATATATTAAATACTTGTTTAAACTGGCTCCATTTAGAAGATACGGGAATAAAAATGGGAATAACAAACAACAATGATTCTGTTTTATTTGTTTTTAACTGTTTTCAGACAAACTTTTGTCAGGTGGGATTAAAAAATTGCTTAAAAAAATGAAAACTTTTATTTAGTCATATAATCATATTGCTTTAAATGTTCATTTAAACAGTTTGCTTCAAATTACAATAAATTTTTTTCAAAGATATCACGCTTTCTACATCTCTCCGTCAGAAGGAAAAATTTCGAGCACTAAAATGTTGCTTAATATAAGATGCTTGCAAATGCATTATTATAAGTCAACTTATCGCATTCGAAATTATTGCGCGCAAGCTTGCTTTTACGTTTTTTTTTGCGCTGGATATTGTATGGCTGCGTCAGCAATAGGTTTGCATTTAGTGTTAAATTATCTGGCAAACGCACCCATTGTAAGTTATAGCAGATTTTGGTAAGAAGTAAAGTTTATCAGTGTTATACATGGCCATCGACAATTGGAGTTCCAAAAGTTGCAAAAACTGTGGCCAAAAAAAATTTTGTCTTCCGACTTACGAAAAAAGTGACCAACTATTTCCGCTCGGGCTGGTTTTATTTTTCTCCAGACAAGCTTCAGTTTTTTAACTAGCCATTTTTGATGAAATTTTTTTAAATTATCCGAAAAGTATTGTTGTCTTTTTGAAAAAAGTATGAGAGTTTCAATTTAGTCAATTTGGCTGGCTTAGGACAATTTACGCGCAATATATTCTGTGGTATTTACATGTAAGAGGAGATTTAATCCATATTAGAAGTTGCTCTAATATGCATTGAGGCATGCATTATAGTGTAGTTCATGTTTTGTGATATGGAAAAATATCACTTTTTACTTTATTTAGCGTATGAATGAAAAAATCCAGTTCTATTTTCTTAGTTGCATTCGGAAGCATTCAATTCTTGATTTGTTTTCAATGATCTCACAAAAACTAAATGCAATTGTTTTCAAAAAGTGTAAGATAAAAGTCCTCAACAAAGACTATATCGACTCAGCTTTCATTTTAATTGGGTTCAGATTGAGTTAGATTATTCCAGTTTGGGACTTTGAGTTGAAATTCACCAGCCCTGAATTACATTATTTTTAAATAATCCGCCTTTTGAAAAAAAAAACAGAAAATTTATTCAACGGGTAGCTTTTTTATTGAGACATGTATCGGTTTTTTCATCAAGCGTTTTTGAAAAAAAAATGTATGCCATCTGAATTAAATCGTCTGCTGAGATCAAATTGCAGTGCAATCATTTTTTGTATGAGCTCTTAATCAGTCTTCAAATAGTGCCAGCAGCCGAATTTGATCAGTAAGAAATTTTATATGAGGAAAAAAACAGAGAAATCTAGTTTCTTTAGCAACTGCAATTAGTGCCATAACAAGCCGTTTCATGACATATAATTAACTAGATGAGCTGTCATTCAATTAGCACAGATAATTTTGAAAACCATTTCAGTCTTTATTTTAGGTAAAAATACTAAGCTGTATATATTAGGTTAAAATAGACAAAAAGAGAAATAATATTTTGAGAGTATAGCTGAACAGAAAACCTCCTATTAGTTCCGGACACTACATTGGCAACAGTGACTTTTCATTTTATTTGGGTTTAGGTTGAGTTCAATTATTCCAACTTGGGACTTCGAGTAGAAACTCACCAAGTAACTTCTTTTATTACGATTTTTGAAAATAATAACAGACAGTGTTTTGAGGTATATCTCGACTTTTTGATCC
The DNA here is from genome assembly GCF_963678635.1 of Symsagittifera roscoffensis. Taxonomy (NCBI): domain Eukaryota; kingdom Metazoa; phylum Xenacoelomorpha; order Acoela; family Convolutidae; genus Symsagittifera; species Symsagittifera roscoffensis. The sequence continues at coordinate 24,572,938 of NC_087063.1, forward strand.
AGCGTTTCTCAATGAACTTTTTTAACACCCGAAAGATACTAATCTCAAATGTAATTTTTATTGTGATCATTTTTTGAATGGGTTATGGGGGCTGAAACTAGGTAAGTTGACAAATCTGATATAATTAATGTGCGATATATTGCGTTTTAAAAACACGTGGTTGGCTCCATTAAAAGCATAAAATGCTCAATCAAAATAATTCATCAGGTTTCATAGGACTGTGAGAACATTCAGCATTTATTCTCGATGAAAACAATTCATTTCTGGTTTTTTAAAATTCTTTCAAATCAATGTTTTGAAGTGTTTTTGTGTTCTTTCGTCGATTGGTGACTACTCCGCTCAGAAAGTGATTAATATATCTGCACCTCGAGTCACAATAGTAAATTAGTCGAAAAAAGTCATAACTGCCTGTATTTTCATCACAGTCGCGTAAAGTCTCAGTTTGTCGCCATATTTTTTCTAAAAAGGTTTAACATTTTATCCTTGATTTTTTTTGAAGAAATGGAGGCGAATAATGGACTACAAGTTAACAAAAATATAATTCAAGAAGCCACGAGCAAATTTTTAATCGCTTTTCGGGTATAGATACATGAACAGTGTAGCTTTGAACATATATTGAATATCAGAAACCGCATATATTTTTTCGCAGTTTATTTACATTTAACATAATTTCAACCATGGTCAAACTAGTGATTTAACGGCCGGTCCTTGATATTTTGGCAGACCATCAACAATAAAAAACTGATTGAGATATAAACGGGATTCCTCCATTGTCTGGGTTACGCAGATCAACGCTAGTTTTGGTTACAAAAAAAAACAGGAGATGAAATGCGGTGCAGTGTAGAAACATGGCAGATACATATTGAAGTTTTAATTTTTTTACACTTTTCGCAAAAGCTACTTAGGAAAGTCCTGAATGTGCCCTAGTTTTTGAAATTAACCTCAAAACTTAAACTTAATTTATACCAATGTAGCCAACTCGCCAAACTTTTGACCATCATTTAAACTTTTACAATCTAAATTTGTAGTAATTGAAGAGTTTTTTAGTTAATTTTTTGACAAAAAGTTTTGTAGCGGTTGAAAAATATTACATTTTTGTTTAGCTGTGATCTTTCAACGATGCTTCAGAAAAATTTTTTATCAAAAAAATTGTTATTTATCAGAAGTACTAATTTTTATTTTTGTGACGGTGCGGAGAATGACACGAAAAAAACTTGAAAAACTAAACATTTAGCAAAATAGTAGTTTTTGTGAACTGTTTGATTTAAGAGTTCAGGGAAATTTTGGCATTTTAATTAGGTTTTCATGAAATTTTACTCCAAATTTTTTGCTGATTCAGTGATATCAAGTACCCTTCGACGAAAACGTTTTGCGACTATTTGAATGAGCGAGGGTCCAAAGGTAAGGTAATTTTCTGGCAATCAATTTAGTTTGACAAAAAATTTTCAAAGATTTGAAAGACCGGTTGAAAATTTTAGATCTGCAGTTTGAATTTGAGGTGGTTGCTTAAAAAGCAGCATGAACACGAAAAAACTCTTCTGACCGCTCCGGTCAAGAATCGTGAAGAAATAGCTTAGAACAGGGAACATAAAATCTAATTTTTTGGAGCGTGCGTCCCCGAAAAACAGCAGCATTCAAAAATCAGAAAACGTCTTCAGTTTTATTGGGGATGAGTGCAACAGTAGAAACTGATAGGCATCAAAATTTATATGAGAAAAAAAACAGGAACATTTTTTTGGCAGTTGCAAGTGGTGCTTTAAAGCCACAGATAGTTAACCAGCTGAGTTTTTATTCAATTAGCACAGATAAATTTGAAAACCATTTCACACGATATATTAAACAAAACGTTTGCTGTATGTAATAGGCGAAAACTAGATTATGTGAAAAAAGGCCAAATGTCGGTTTAAGGTCACCGCTTCGCGGCAAGAACTTGCGCTACTTTTCGTTTCAATCCTAATTGCTGCGGGCCTGCAACACATTGACGTGACTAAAAGGGTCAAAATTTTTAATGTTTTTTAGGCTTGAACATATGTATTTAGTATGGAGCAATCGAATGACGTAATCAATCAAATACAAGTTTTGCTATAATATACAAGTTTTTCATCAAAACTTTCGCCCATTTTTTCCATTTTTATTTTTGCCGAATATAGTTCCCCTCCCCCCGCCCATTGTGGGCATATAACTTGGTTTCAATTGCACTCAGTTGTCAATTAAGTTCAAAGAGACAAAAAACTGAGGTGTGTCTTTCCTTTTTCAGACAAAAGACGCGACCAGTTCATTTTCTACGTTTTGTCAAAAAATTCAATTTCTAGGATCTTCAGCTTTATGTTTTTTCTAAAACGAATAATTCTGAACGATCAAATTATTTTTGAAAATAGAGATGAATAAACAGTTCCTGCGTTTTCAAAAACCTTCCCGTTTTCCTAATTTCCTAATGACTTGTTGTTTTTTACTGAAGAGGCGATTGAATTAGGTAAAAATGTTCCATAGTAAAAGTATTGGTAGCTAGGCAACTTAAAACGTAGCCAACAGAGAGTTGAAAAATTTTGCCTTAAAATTTTTCGAAACTCAAGAAAAAGTTTCTTTTGTCATTTCTTTGATAAAATTAACCCAATTTGAGAAAAATGATCACTGGGTAAAGTTTTCATTCTACTAGGAAATATCAAAATATTATAGCTGGGGTTCACATTGCATGTGCGCTGCAATTTGAAAGGTGATCTCTTGCAACTAAGTCATAGCTTAATGGACGCTGGATATATGTGCTCTTCCCAACCTAAACATTTAAACTCCGGATTAGGTTGGTTGAACAAAAAACGAGAAGTCGGCCACTTATTTGATGATACTTACAAGTTTGCTGTTCGATTGTATTTTTTACTATCCTTTTAACAAAGGAAAAGAATTGAACTTAAAAGGAACCGCAAAAATTGGAGTGAAAAATTTTGGAGACTTTCCTGGAAAAAAAAACATAAAGTCATCAATACCTATACGAGAATCTTCTATTTTCGCTGACTTTAAAAAAGCGCAGTAAATTTAAATTGAGAGTTCAGCCTTCAATCAAAATTCTTGTAATTTAATCTAAGAAACGGAACATTTTTTGAGGCTTTGGAACGACGGCTTGGGCCCTCATTCGTTTTTGTTCTCAGATTACAGTTTGTCTGGATTCGTTGGTTACTCGTTCTCTGACGGTGCTCCCATGCGTATTATTTGGTACAAAATACGAAATTTTCAAAGGATTTTCAAGTACATTCCCGATAATTTTTCGTTCTGGTCACAGACATTCATCATGACTGCCCTGGCCATTGAACGATATATTCTGATTGCACGTGGCAATGACGCCAAAACTCTGTTGAGTCCTAAAAGAAGAAAAACTCTATATGGATTAACTGCTTTTGCTAGGAATCTATTTAACTAGAAAATAAAAACTGGAAGTTTTTCCCTCGTCGTTTTTCATGACGGAGGAAGATGACTTCAGTTTTATCTAAAACCAGGGGCGGATCTAGGATTTTCTCGAGGGGGGGCGGATTTTCAAAAAATTTCGAAAAATTTTGACGACCTTTTTTTTTTAGGTCGATCAGATTGATTTTCCGAGCTCTCCCAAAGCAGTAAAAAGACCCTGTTTCGGCCAAACTTTCTGCGCCGCATTTTTGGAAAATTTTGACAAAAAAATCGCGTTTTTTTTGGCGCGCGCTCCCCCTCAAAATAAGTATATATTGGCGCCCAAGGCGCCTTTAGAAAAATTTTAGGGTCGGTCGGCCAAAAAGGGATTTTTTAAAAAGTACCAAAGGGGGACCCTTTGGGTTGGCAGGGGGTCGAATCCCTGAGAGAGAGAAGGGCGTCCGCCCCCCCGCCCCCCCCCCCCCCCCCCCCTAAATCCGCCCCTGTCTAAAACGTCCATTTTTTTCTGAACAAAAGCATGCAGTGCAAAAAAAAACAGCAAGTTGAAGTCTTTCTGATATTTGAAAAAAATACGCCAACAATTTTTTTTTCGAAAAGTTCAGTAAAAGGTGGCGTTTCAGACTGTTAAATAGGTTCACTTTTAGTACAATTTTACCGTTGCTCTATATTGTGGACTATTTCCTGTCGCAATTCGTTTTCTCAAACGATGCTTGGCTGTCTCATGATAATCTGGACTACGCCTACTCGGGCGATCTCCATTTCACCAGAAATGCCGTGCAACTGAACGTAAGTTGTCGTCCAAACTCCATGTCCCCAATGTCGCTGCAACCCATTGGATTATATTTCAGCAATGTTTTTATTAATTTAAAGCCAGCGCAAGTAAACGCCAGGTTAGTCAGGGGATGGCTTCTTGAATAAAAAAACTTTCGGAAGAAAAATGTTAATTCGATTGGTTGGAAGAAAAAACACATGTAAGTAGCCATATTTTTTATAATGTAGTCAGTAACTGTGTAGGAAATGATTTTCCAAGAAATAACTCTCTTTGTGCAAAAATTTACACTTCGCGTGCAACTTTCTCGGAAAAATTGCCCTTTCAGTTTTTTGTAAATTTTATGCGTCATGACTTTTTTCTTCAATTTTTTTTATTTGATGCCAACAAGGTATGTGAAAGTATCCCACTCTCTGCACTCATTATCAGGATTTATTAAAATCTTGCCAATTCACCATACCACCGCCGGGGGGGGGGGGGTTTATAATCAGGCGCGAAAGACCGAATTTACGAAAACTCTCAACCAATCACCAATCAACGCCCTTTTATCTGTCCAAAACTGACTGGTTTTATCGCATTTTTCTTTCGATATTTGAATAGCTATGATTGGTTGAAAAAATTTCGCGCATACGAGATTGCCCCTACCACCAGCCCCTTTCTCAACCAGCATGCTGCTGTTTTAGTGTTTAAGCTGCATCCAATCAGATGTTCTGGTCGAGACTATCTATCCTCTGCTGCTATATTTCCCCCTAGTTATAATATCTGGAGTGTTATACTGGAAGACATCGAAGACGCTGAAGACGCTGAGTCGAATTGACAGAAAGGATCTTCTAGCCACTTCTTTCAGCGCTCTCTGGGTTGGATGGGTCATTTGTGTTCTGCCTTACACAAGTGATGAGTAAAAATCAAAATTGAAAGGAAACGCTAAACATCATCGTTAAAAGCAATTTACAAAAAGTTTTTTTCAGCCAACCAAAAATCTGGATTTTGCACTTTGGCTTCGCTATTTAAATCATCTCTCGGTTTCAGGAGATGAGTGTTTAGTACTCATTTTTAGCATAAGAATCACTCGCTCGGTTAATTTAGGAGAAAAACTTTTCAGATGGGCTAATTAATCAGTAATATAAAGCAATGGGCTAGCTTAAAGCCAGTTTCGGTTTATTTTGAACCAGATTAGTTTTTGCTTCTCTTCAAAAGCTGGACCAAAAATGTGAACACGTTGAATATCAAGAATTTAGAATTTTACAAATGAAAAATATGTCTGCAACTGATATGATAAAAAGACAAAACTGCTCGCATCAGAACAAAATTTTGAATGTTCCGACTACGCCCTTTAACGTCTATGAAAGAAAAAACTGATTATAAAAAAAAATTGATTAAAATTTCCAAAAAAAAAGAAAGAAAAGAAAAAAAAATTCCAAAACAAAAAGAGAAAAAAAACGTCATTTCATTCTTTTTCGAAGTATTTTCCCACAGACCCTGTGGGAAGAAAGCCAAGGCATCAAAAACACTTCGGCTTGTTTTAAGTTTAGACGTGTCAGCCGAATTGAGTGTGAAATTTAAGTCTAAATTAAGAAGAAGATCATTAAAAAACTAAGCGATCAAAATAAGAAGACATTTGTCTGAAGAAACAACCACCCCGAGCACAAATATTTAGTTACTTTCGTTACGAAAGTCGGAACAAACAGAAAGCTCTTCTGACTAGAAAACGTTCCGAAGACTGAAGAACTGACTGTTCCGAAGGCCTATAGAGCAGTAATAACAAGATAAAATTAAAGTTAATAAAATAAAATAAAAAAGTTGAGATTATTGTGAAAATCATTATCCCACACGCCATATAAAATACAAAGTGATCAATTTTGCTCCTAGTCTCACATCATTTATGGCAAATAAGCTTCCTTCAATCAATTTCGAACGGTTTCTAAGACGGATTAAATCTCCGCTTACGCTTTAGGTCTCGAGTAAGATATTTTTGAGATAATAGTGATCAGATTAAGAGTTTTCATTAATCGAATCGTTTTTTTCTATGACCGGTACAGATGACCAGGAACGCAAATTTACACTAGCCTTAGGCAACATTTCACCGTTTGCGCCACTTGCGTCAAATTCTGCCGTAACTCTTTTATAAAAAAAATGCAACTCAGTCACAAACTTTGAATAAGGAAAAAACTTATCACAAAAAAGGACGCCAAAATCGAACTCATCCCAAATCGAAAGAAATGCATTTTAAGGTTTGGCTCTGCACGGAAGCGGTCGTCAACTGCAAAGCAGTAAACCTAGAGGAAGATCCAACCGTGTCTATTCGAATTCCTTTTTTTTGTCTGATTTCGAAATTCGGAGTTCATCCGGTAGTCAAAGAACGCCAGGATGTCTTACCCAGTTATTTCTGCAGAACCTAGCAAATAAAAAAGTAAACAAGGAAAACGGATCCGTCAAAATATAGTTTACCGCATAAGATTCAAAACACCCCATGATCGCCCATATGACTACCCTGGTCGAGAACTCAGAATCATGTCCAGACTTTCGCTACAAAATTTTAGCATGTCCAGATTTTCCAGACTTTCACGATCAAAATCTGGCATTTACAGACTTTCGCGACCATGATGATCCGTCGCGACTTTCCAGACTCTCGTGACCAAGATTTGCCATTTCCGGACTTTTGCGCCAGAAAAACTCAGGCGCGACTTTCGCGACTAAGGTGGATGCAGCGCGACCAGGTGGCTCAGGAAACAGCGCGACTACGCTCAGCCATTTCCAGACCTTCCAGACCGAGATGTAGGCGGCGCGACTTTCCAGACCAAGGAGGAGACGGAGCGACCGAGAATCAATTCTTCGCGACCAAGGCGGAGACAGCGGGATTTTCCAGACCAAGGAAAGACGGCGCGACTTTTCAGATCAGGGCGGAGAGGGCGCGAGTTTTTAGACCAAAGCGGAGACGGCGCGACTTTCCAGACCAAGGCGGAGACGGTGCGACCTAGAATCAATTCCTCGCCACCAAGGCAGAGACAGCGCGACTTTCCAGACCAAGGAAAGACGGCGCGACTTTTCACACCAAGGCGGAGTGGGTGCGACTTTTCAGACCAAGGCGAAGACGGCGGGAATTTCCCATTCAAAGCGGAGACGGACGTTTTTCAGATCAAGATGTAAACGGCGCAACTTTCCACACCGAGGCAGGCAACGCCACCACTTTCGCAATCCATGTCCAGACTTTCACGACCGATTTCCAGAGTTTCACAAGTTTTGGTATATCCAGACTTTCGCGGCCCACAGCGCGACTCATGTCCAGACTTTTTAGACTCAAACTTTCGGCGCGACTATGCACTTTGGGTCTAAATCCAGATGCAGCGCGACCCTCAAAGTCTGGATATGAGTCTGAGACCTCGACCCGGGTATAATTATTGGTAATCCAAGTACCTGATTTAAAACCCGCCAAAACGTACAAAATAGCCGAGGGGATGTACTCGCTTTGCTCCATACGTCGCCATATTTCGGCTTGTTAATCTTCGCGAGAAAAGGTAGCTTGAATTTTCACAAAGGAAAATTGATCTTGTCGACCAACAACTTATCGCGCTCATCGTTTATTTTTTTTTACATAGCATTACACCACTGTACCTTGTCTTGACCTAGGGACTAGCTTTGAGTTTATCTAAAGTCTTCGGTTTCCCTCTGGAGACCTGCTGCTGTTGACCTTGTGATCGCTATTGTCTGGCGTACACTGAAACAGATGAGTGCAGTCAATTTAGGTATTTTTAGAAATACAGTTGCCTCTTGAATTTGAAGTTATTTACTCAGCTTTTGCATCTACATCATGGCGCAGCTAGCTGAAAGAAAAGTGGGGGAAAGAACCCACTGAATATATTGTCAATTTGGGATGCGCGCACGCCGGAGCCGCCAACTTACCGCCAAAGGATTGGATAATCAAATTCCATTTGGGAATGATAGCAAAGTATGATATAGATGCAGATGATTTTTACTTCGATGCTACCTTGGATGCCACGGCGATTGCAGCGCCACCTGGGGACGTGAACGGGAAGAATCTTTTGGAGTTGGAGAAAAAGTTGAAAACAAATCTGTACCTTTCTATCGGAGATGAAGCGCAAAGAATCTCTAATGCTCGTAACCCGGGGGTAGTATTAAAACGGAACAATACCCACGAGTTCTAGATGAGATGCAGAATATTTTTAAACGAAACGTATTTTTCGAATATTTTTAGAGCGAAACGTTACACACGAGCGAGGATTGATTTACGGAAGAAAATAAAGAAATAACGAAACATTTGAGAAAATTCATCCAGAGCTAAGTGCTTTGGCCGGGAGATGTGACTTCGCTAACGGCACTGAAAATATTAGAGACATTTTCATCATGAACATGCGAGATTCCGATTGTCAACGAGAGTTCTCCGGATCTACGAAATCGCCAGAGGAATTGTATCGAATCGCATCATCCTATGAGAAGGGAAAGCGAACATATGACCATCAAGCAGGAACCTGTTAGCAATATTAGGAGAGGCCAAGGAAGTTTCAGAAACAGAGGGCGCAGGGGACGCGGAGGGCAAACAGTATCGGAAACGGAATCCGTCGGTGCCATATTTGTGATGCACCAAATTATACGTTGGATCATATTGCCAACTGTCCTGCTAAAAGTATAACTTGTAATGCATGTCGAAAAGCAGGGCATTTCGAGCAAACAAGTAGGGGCGTAAAACGTGCAACTAACCATTGGCGGGGAAGAGGAAGGGTGGGTTTAGTCCGGAATAAGAATAAGCATCCTCGAAGCACTCACAGCGTAGACAACGGAAACATACAGAAGGAGCAAGTAGCATGGGCCAACCAGCAGCAAGACTGCGGTGAGGAGATATCGACCTCCTCAGGGTCCAACGATTACATGGTGATGTCAATCAAGAAAAAGAACGCGGTGGAGCTAAGAATTCCGAGTGCCAGTGAGCAAGTGGAGGTGTCGAGAAAGATGTGGCTCTGGGTCGATAGTGGGTCCCGCTTACAATCTTCAGCATGACGGATCTGAAATCAACATTAGGTAAAACAAACCTATATTTACACGAGAAGAGTTTTTGGACTACTGCAACAACCGCATACACATACTGGGGAAGATAGTGGTGATAATGGAGCTCAACGGATGCGTGACACTGGTGCAAGTGTCCGTTATTGCAGGAAACCACAAATCAATCCATTTGCGCGATTTGATGGGCACCCTAGGACTGGAGTAGTACAAAGAGAACTAGTCATGGGAATTACGGTAGAAGATAGCTGCGCTAGTGCAGAGAGGCTAGACGAATTACACACATATTTTTGTAAGTTGTTTCCAAACTTTTTTACACGAATAGAGAAAATACGAGACGCCCAAAGTAAGAGCCGAATTGCCGACGCGTTAAAACCTATACAACAAAAAAGTCTCAGGGTACCGATCAGCCACCGAGATAAAGTGGACAAAGAAATAGATCGTCTATTTAAAGAAGGACACGTTATCAAGCTTCAAGATTGTTTGGATAAGAATTTCGTGTCCCCAATCTTAATCACAGCAAAGAAGGACGGAAGTATAAAACTGGCATTGGAATCACGAACTGAACAAACAAGTACATAAAATAAATGTCAAATGCCCAATAAAGCTGAATTAGTAGACGGTATAAGTCAAATAATTGCAAAAAGGAAAGCGGGGGATGTCCATTTCACAACATTGGATTTTGGGTAAGCATACGAGCAAGTAGCATTACATGAAAAACCCAGCGAACAGTGTAATTTTTCATTAGTAGGGTAAAATTGACGGTGACATTTTGCTTTAAGAACGGATTTTATTAGCTTACTTCAATGCCGGCGGAATTTCAGTAAGTTATAGATACTTTACTCAAGGAATTCCCCTAAGTGAACGCTTTCTTAGATGACATCCCAGCCGCATCGAAGGGAATTTAAACAGAACACATTGCATTACCCGAGAAAATTATTTAAAAACTGGATGTATCGAACGCCGCCTTGAAAATACGAAAATGCGAATTTGCGAAAAATGAATAAGAATGGCTAAGTTTTCCAATCGGAGAAGTCGGTATTACACCGTTGATTCGAAAAACCAAAGCATTCGAAGATGTAAAACCCCCAAGTCAAGAAAACAGTTGGAGTCACTGATGTACTCACTACACAGCCTACATAAGTTTTTGCCAAAATTTGTAGAAGCTAGTACGCCTCTCCGTCCGTTGTTGAGTTTAAATAATGAGTGAATTTGGACTCAGGCATGCGACAATGCTTTGCAACAGTTAAAATGTTTGGTTAAGAATATTGTCGTACTCAAACACTACGATATACACTGGGAAATAAGAATAGTCTGCGACGCTAGTCATGACGGTCAGGGGGCCGTGCTAGAGCAGTACGGTTCGAATGGGTGGCACACAATTTCATATGGGTCACGATATCTTAATACGGCAGAGAAAAAATACTCGACAAACGAGCTTGAATTACTCGCAGTAGTTTGGGCCACGGAGCATTTTTGCAATTGCATTTATGGGCGCTATTTTACTGGATCATAAAGCATTATTAACACTTAAACTCTTTTGTGACAAGAAATAAAACATTTTTCAGAAGACTAACCCAATGGTATGATCATTTACTACCGTATGAATTTAAAAATAAACATCGCCAAGGATCAAAAATGGGGATGGCCGGTTATTTATTACGTTTTACGTCGGCAGTGGTACCAGAGACAAGCCATTATGACGAAAACTTTACTGTAGCAAAAGTACGAATGATTGATGAGGTATTATATCCTCGGTACCAGTTAAATTCTAGGGGTCAAACAGTGAAACAAATTCAGAAAATACCGGCGGTTGTGGGCGTCAGAGCATGCGTTCACTCACGGACATCCAACAGCAATCGACGGAAGTTTGAACATGCAAATGCAAGACCGAAGTATGAAGGTTCACAAGAGGGCGTGGTTGCATGCAGCCGGCAATCAGCCAATCAGAAACAAGATTTTTGCAAATTGCGCTCTAAGCAAATCAGACGTTGTGCTCAGTCAGTTAAATATAGTTGCTTCATCGAACAAAATTATAAATTTGCAAAAACTAACAAGTCTGCAACTAACTCGCCGGAGAAATCAGATCCGAAATATTCTACAATTGTAAATACGTATACTCAATCCGCAATTGTTAATCTTAATGTTGTTCTAAACCGCGTATAACTCAACCGCCTAGTCTAAGTTCCGATTCGGACCTTGAAGTTATACCCCCAAAAAAGCACCGCCAACAACTAACACCTCTAAAAAGTTAAACACAATTATATCGTTCCCCAATAGTTTCCTGGTCTCTCTTATCCCCTTTTAAATACCAAAAATGGGTCTATTCTACCATTCCCATTGACAGTAGAACTGTCAAGAAGCTCGAATTTCCAGGAATTTTAAATCTGAAACTTGTGAAGGCCAATCTGGAAAAAGACCTGATTTTGAAAAAAATTAGAGATGCTTAGGAATGCGAAGCGGTGTTTCTTTTAGATCAGCGTTAGAAGAAAAGCCAATAGCACCAAAGGCCGCCAAAGGCCCCCGCTCAGAGAGCACTCCAGGGCCAAATAAAAATCTCGAACAAGGAGTCTCACCGGCCGTTAACTACAATATGTTACCATCGGGGTCAAACAGCCGAAGCGACAAACGAAAAAGAAGCGGGGTACACGAACGAGCAAACGCAGCGAGCGGAGTGACAACGAAGAAAACGGCGGGCGATGAAGATAGAAAGGACGACACTAACGAACCTTCAGGTACGGAGCAAGCAGGGACATCAAGAACCGACGGTCAAAGCAAACAAAAACCAGGGGAAGCTACGCGACAATACGATCTACAGGACAGCAGAGAGGGGTCACCAAGATGGGTGGTGTAATGATCAACCAAATTGATCGAAAAACAGAAAAAGCTTTTAAAAAAGGAAAACCCAGGGAGAGGGTCGGCAGATAGGCCGGCAAAACTCAAAATCCAAGTTAAAACTTCTTTTGTTCATTAAACTAAAACTCTTTATTAAACCTAAAATAAAGAAACTAATTTATACGATGATATGTACCAGCTGGGTTCTGAGTATTATAAATTTTCAATCTACTGATTTAAAATTTATTGTGGTTGCCTCTATGACAGAGGGATTCTTTTTGAGTTTAAGTAAAGTCTTCGGTTTCCGTCTGGGGACCTGCTGCTGTTGACTTTGTTTTCGCTATTGTCTGGCGTACATTGAAACAGATGAGTGCAGTTATCTTAGGTATTTTGAACAATTCAGTTGCCGCTTGAATTTACTCACCTTTTGCATCTACATCAGTCTCTCGTACTGTCAACAAAAATGGTTGAAAAAGGTTGTAAGAACTGGAAACCAACCTTGCCTGCTTCGTTGGTTCAATACGAATATGCATCAAAACGATTAAGTAAAATGACGAAGACCATGAGGGGGGCTTCTAAAATGCAACAAATTACTAATTCACTGGACACTCTCAGACCCCAGGTGCATGAGAACTGTCCAGTCCGCCTTCTTGTGATTGCTTACTAAAGTCAAATTGTGCTTTACCCGGTAACCAGAGAAGCCGATGTGATGTTTTACTAACTGGACATGAACGTCGTCAGCAGTGGTGAGTCGAGTTTGGTCCCCCTTGGTTACAAGTTGGCCTTCAAAGTTCAATATAAGCACATGACACCAGTTGCGAACCTGCTTATTAAAACGGGCTGTAGTTTTTCCAAGTGTTTATCTTACTCAGGACTTAAAGAGCCATGCCCCAGAAAACACACTAACTTATCTCGATGAGCGCTTCCTATTTAATTTGTATTGAATTTCGCGCAATTATTAAAGTTGGTATCAAAAAACCCGAACATGAAATCAAATTATTCAAGCATAAAATCATCTCTGAACCTATCTTGAAAAATCTTCAGTAAGCCCAAACTACAAGTCTAAAATAAATTCATTATCACAAAAACGTTCAGTAAACAAGGTGCAATATTTTTTTTACGTGCCATGAAGGGTGCGGCCACCAGCTGCAGGAAGCAACATAAAGAAACAGAAGCAGGTCGTCTCAGAGTAACCCAAAAGTATCGTCTCCTTCCGAAGACTCCTTCACCAGAGGAGGGCACGCAGACGTCTGCCCCGACCAGCCACCCTGTCCTCCGAACTCAACTTAGCTACCAGTTGTAGACCAGAAAACAATAAAATGGCCAAAAAGCATAAGGCAACAAATTTTGAACTATCGAAATCAAAAAATTTAGTACATTCAATTTATGTATCTCAAATCTTCACTTTACTTGTGGTCTTAATTCAATAAAAAAGATATGTGAAAGCTAAAACTCAACGGCTTGGGTTATTATACCTGCAAGGACTTAGGTGCAAGCAACATTGGAAAAACTTGGTCTACTTTACAGATTTTACGTTTATATTTGTGTGATTGTTTTGCGCATACGAACTCAAGTTATCACTCGGACTGTTTCAAAAAAAAACGCGGGGAAGTAACATATAAACGTAAAAAAAGAATTAATAAAATCTGAATACAAAATTAGTTTAGAGTGTGAAAATAACTTCTTCTCTGATTACTCCCCTGGGAGCCACCCGCAGCGTTACGCCAGCATCAGAAGGAGCGAAGGCAATCTAGATCACGGAGAACAACTCAGTCAACCGGACCATCACAGCGGGAACCTCTAGTTCTCCCATATTGCTAGTAAACTTTGGCAAAATCCCAACAACCAACAGGTGACAAACTGAGAAAACTAGCCACTTCAGCACCTGCTGATGCATACGGGCTCGACTGATTTTGTGTAAGATTGATACTACTGCAATTAATTGACTAACAAGGTTTCAATTTAAGATCAGTGCATAAAATTACAACACGTGCCAAAGTCCACAAATTTTCGACCTCTTGATAAACAAATAATCAGCACCGACACCGAGTGAACGAAAAATTACCAATCGCTTATAAAATTGGAATTTAGCACGCTCGTGCGAATACTGACAAGTCGCAAATAGACTGACTGAATAAACCGCTGGTAGATAAGAACTTGAAGCTGAACTGAACTCACCTGAAAATTGCAATGATTTGAAACACTATAACCAAAAAATTTCAAATCCTGCATCTTGAGCAAATCTTCGCATCCTAAATCATACACTCTCATCTAGATTTAGGTTACATAAAACAGTCAATTTTTGATTGCGGAAAAGTTTGTCAAAACATTTTTTCTCGTACCAGTCCTGAAAAACAGTTTTACTATGAAAAGAGGAATCAAGCAAATCCTTGAAAAAACTTCAGAGCAGTGGAAAACACCATCAGTCGACTGCCCACTAAACTTTTGAACGAATTTCTGTAACGACAGACCGATTCAATATCGTTTGTTTGCTGAAACTCATCGAAGAAAAAGAACAATTAGCTAAAAAAAGAAGACGGCCAAATACAAATCGAGACCTAACGATTCGTTCATAAACACCCAGCTAGAACAGACCACCCCCAGAGGGAAGCTGCAAATGTAGCCGCAGCGGCCATTGCCGGCATAATTTTTTCAACTCAGGCATCATGCTGGGAAAAATGGACATCTGCGTAGAAATTGGAAACCTTGGTTCATGACAAGACAAAGCAAAAATCAATTCGAAAATATAGAAATCCTGGAGACGTTTTCGATGACCGGGACATATTATGTATCGGAAAAAGGAACGTTATCAAACTAATTTTTCTTTGCAATCTCGAACGAACTGTCAGAGATCAAATCAATTCAAGGACAAACCCTCGCAAATAAAAAAAACTGAAGACTATTCAGGTGTAATTTGAAGCAATCCGAGATACTTTTTGTTTACTGCGGGACTGTACAAGCAGGTTGCTGGCTAATTAAAGTCTTATTATACAGCAATGCCATTATTGGCAGCATTTCATGTAGACATAAGGAGCTAAAAGCCTGCTTTATTTGCAGTAATAGCTAATTTATTGAACTCCGCCCAAACATTGTTAGACGCCAGACTTCAATGTCTCTCGTGCCTCGAGACCTGTTGCTGGCAGTGATCGATGCAGTGTACAGGAATCAAAATTATGAGAACCCTCGGATATCAATTAAAATACCACCAAGCAATTTACACTCGTACTACGATACAAAATACTTCATAACGTAGCAACAAACAAAGGCCTTCTAGTGAGCTTGGCGGCACTATAAGCGTCATTTCGAACCGTTTTCAAATATACCCAGCATATCTTGATCTTATACCGCATCCGCAGTCAACCGAAGCTAAAATATGGGTCACAGAGGGCCCATAACTAGCAGTTTTAGAAAATTCGATGGGAACGAATGTGCTGACGAAAAAATAGTATTCATTAAGTAACAACAGTAACAAAATAGTGATATGCCACCAAAGATTGGAAACCCGTCTTGGAAAATTTTTATGTCTCGCCATCACAATGTAATTTCTTTTGACAATAACAGCTGCCAAAGTGTGCGAGAGAGAGAGAGGAGATCCTGATTTGGAACCCGGAAAAGGCAACGAAATTGTGTCACAGTTTTTTGCTCATAACTTCAGCTAGTGCTGCTTTTATCTACTTTGCTTCGAATCAAAGACGGACGCTGGAGTGAAGTTGTTACGTGATATCATGGCAAAATTGATCGATAGTCCACTTCTGACGAAGATGGATCAGCTCGAAGACATAACAGGCACAATCGCACTAGACTTGAAAATTGAAACAAACACTAATTGACCAACTGAAACAAAACATCCCGCTACGGTTATCACTGATGCTAACGACGTGTTCGTCGGTAAATTTTTTTGCAAATGTTGTTGATGTACATTTACCATTGCTTTGCCACTTTCTGAAGCTTAACACCCAATTTTTCTCGAGTCATCAGAAGGGAAGATCGATTTAAAGCCAGTTCAATAAACTGCAGCCGCGCACAAAAATTAACCTTCTGTTGGTGTAGGAAGTGCACCTGAACTCGAGACCTGGGTGTGAAAACGTCAAATAGATTTGTGAGAGAGTCGTTTGAAGTGGTTAAAACTGGCTTTCATTTTACTGTTTTTTTTCCTAAAACCACTGCCAAGCATCACGACCTAAATTTTTTGTAATTTAGTTGTTTCACAAGTATTTAAGTAAGCTTTTCCAACAATTTTTAACCTTTAACGATATCAACCTGTAGTAACTTTCCGCAGTACCTATTATATAGTGTGCGTTAAATTTTTCAGCTGATCTATCTGAGTTCTTAAACAAAAATTTTAGAGCATGTAAGTTAGAAATTGAAATCAAGTGAGATTCAAATGGAATAACTAACTTGATTTTTTAAATTGAAAAGGCAACAATTTCGATGCAGTTCCTTAGATTTTAAAGTCACCAGGGCCGAACAATCAAGAGTGAAGGTGTGAGCTCCCTGAATTGACGCCACATAGTTAGTTGCTGTAATTTTCGATGATAATCAAACTCAAACCCATGAAATTTTTTTTGTGAAGCCAATTGTATCATAAACTGATATTTGCATTTAAAGACCAGCTAACTGTTTATTGAAACCAATTTTATAAAATTGAGTGATTAGCTAGGAAAAAGAAAAGGAAAGTATTGCTCACATTATTAATGAAAGGATTAGCTGAAGGATCAGGTTGAAAATCTGATCACAGCATCCCTGAAAAAAAACAGCCTTTTAGCTAATTGGTATATCGGGAACTGAAATATCTAGATTTCAGACATGGTATATTAAAGACAGTGTTGTCTGGAGCTCAAACCTGAAAAGATAATACACCTGTGATTATCTTTCGTACAAATATAGGTGCTCAATGTTTTGGGCAAGTAGCGAGAATATATTCCGCGCTACTCACTCAAAAGCGGCGAACAAGTCCGATTTAGAAATCATTTTAAATCGAATTGAAGCGAGATACCTGATACGAGCAGTTTTGGTTGATCTTAAAAATTTCACGAGCAGTTTTGTTTAGTGCAATACTTTATAAACTTGGAAAAAGAAAAAGTTAATTAGATACCAGGCACACTAAGCGCGCGGGATTAGAAAGATTGCTCTGATCAGAGCAAAACGCTGAATGTTTCGCATCAATTGATAAACTGAGCAGTTAATCTCGACCAATGTCAGGATAATACAGTTAGATGACACGAAGATCCAGATTTCGATTCTTCAAGAGAATAAGATTTCGTTGGGAAATGTCTGAATAAAAAAACTAGCCGAGCATATATATTTTTCTCTTTCTTCGGAAGTCGGAACAATTAGCAATTGAACGCAGTTTCGAAATGACCAAACCATGATTGATAAAGTCGGAAATCAGAAAAACGTTAAAAATTTTCGCTCGATGAAAACAAACGTTGCTTTTGATGCTCATCATTGTCCTTGCAGTTAAATCAGCTTTGTATTATGTGTTCAAGTGGGACTATGGAGCAGTGCGCCACGGACAAACTTCGGAATACGTAGACTTTTATCGCTTCATAACCTTTTTCGTTAACGAAAGGGGGCCAGGTGTGCACATTAGCATGTATATCATTTTGCATAATCTCTGAAGCATGAAAAATGATACTCTTGGCGTTTAGTCGAAGTTAAAAGGAGGCAATTTTAAGATCTTGGTCAAAACTTAATCCAGGCTTATTAAGTTAATGCTAATTTACACGCATGCTAATCGGCCTTCCTGATCAGAAGACTATGACGAAGTATGGGAAGAATATGTAACTCAGCATTTGTCTTGGAGACTTTGCTTCGCTCCGTCAAAATATCCTACAGTTTTATCAATTCTATTCTTCTCATTGTCCTACTGAAACCCTTCAATGAACCGATCACAAAAACATACAAGAATGTTCTAGAACACCTGAAGCTCTTAAAAGTGTCAATTCACAAATTCTACAGAAACTATTAACAGCAAAAAAATATTACTCAAGGCCCCAAATATCCGTTTTCTTTAGAGCTCACCATTCCTAACCGCTTAAAACAATAAAAATCTTCGTTTCAAGCTGCTGTTGTACGTTGTGATACAAGATTATTTTTGAAGAGAAAAACACCCATAGACAAAACTGCTCCTTGTTTTAAATGGTCGGAAAAACCATAGAGCCTTTCAACTCGTTCTGAAGGAAAACCAAGAACGCTTTTGTCAGTTGATTCTCAGAAAAACACCGTGTTTTTTTTGTAAATTTTGATAAAGTCAGAGAAAATCTAATTTAAACAAACGAGTCACTGCAAACAATTTACATCAAGTTCAGCATTGAAGTAATTGTTGAAGTATCTACTTACGAATTAGAATTTTTGGATTCTTTTTTTTCAATCTTTGCTTCTTTTAAAAAAAGCCAGTCATGCAATTCTCATATATGTAAATTGTATGACTAGCATTTTTTCGGAAACCAAAAAAAAATCAGTTGCAGCTTCCCTCATAACAATTAATTGTTTATCCAGCAGTTGAATCAATTATTCAGAGCTTTTATTTTAAAATGAAAAATTTGGCGAGAATCGAAAAAACTTGTTTGATAGGTTCCGCTTTCAGACAATTAGCTTCTAGCGCAACTGGGCTGCTTGGACAAGCTCCAAAATTATGACAAATTTTGATCTAATTTATCCATGTGGCTTTAATTTTGATAAAAACTTCTTTTTATGTCCCCGGCAACATCTGGCGTTTATTCGTGTACCTGATTTAGTGAGGTTCGAACCCAGAAATTTAGAACCCTGCCGACTACATAATCAGAGCACAATTGTTGAACTCCTTTGATGAAAATCCAAAAAGTTATTTTGAAAAAGTTTGAAAAGTTTTCGAACACTTTGAAACCTTTTTTAACAAGCACGGAATTGTTTTTATTGTTTGAAAACATTCTTGAGGATGTAAAAAGAAACAATAAAAGGTTATTTCAGTAGATGCGTTGTTAATAAGAACTTATAATCTCTAAGAAAACAGTAACGAGACTGCTTGTATCAGGGCAAAACTCTGGTTCTTCCGACTGCCCTACAATTGGTCTCGAATAATTTCCGTAAAAATCAGAAACCAAAAAAAATCAGTTGCAGCATCCCTCATAACACTTAATTGTTTTTCCAGCAGTTGAATCAATTACTCAGAGCTTTTATTTAAAAAAATATATATTTTTGAAATACAAACCATAATTTCCATTCCATATATGGAAAATTTATGATTCGTATTTTTTCATGCTTTTTCTCCTTGTTTTTATGGAGAAACACCAATTTTGATACCAAAATATCAAAAAAAAATATTTTTAGAGTTCGGTCCTACTCAATTAGCTAAAAAGTATGAGATTTGTTTGAGTAGCAATTTTCCATAGACTAAGTGTATGAAATTTTGATTAGCGTTGTTGGTCTATGTAGGTCAACCCGGATGTTATGTATAGACCATATCTTAGCAAGAACAAAATTTGAATAATGAAAAAAAACCATGATTTACTCCATTTATTAGTAAGCACGAGCGTGATACAAACGGAAATGGCCACCCACTACTTCATAAGTATATTTTTCAACATAATCTTACAAATTCAGTCTATTTAACCTGAATATCAGTTTTCCGAACGGTACTAGCGATGCAATATACTCTATACTAGGAAAATTTGGCGAGAGCCGAAAAAACTTATTTGCTAGGTTCCGCTTTCAGAGAATTAGCTTCTAGTGCAACTGGGCTGCTTGGACAAGCTTCAAAATTATGACAAATTTTGATCTAAATTTTCGATGTGGCTTTAATTTTGATATAAACGACTTTTTATGTCCCCGGCAACATCTGGCGTTTATTCGTGTACCTGATTTAGTGAGGTTCGAACCCAGAATTTTAGAACCCTGCCGACTACATGATCAGAGCAAAATTTTTTAACTCATTTGATGAAAATCCAAAAAAATTTTTCGAACACTTTGAAACCTTTTTTAACAAGCGCGGAATTGTTTTTATTATTTGAAACATTCTTGAGGATGTAAAAAGAAACAATAAAAGGTTATTTCAGTAGATGAGTTTTTAATCAGAACTTATAATCTCTAAGAAAACAGTAACGAGACTGCTTGTATCAGGGCAAAACTCTGGTTCTTCCGACTGCCCTTCAATTGGTCTCGAATAATTTTCCGTAAAATATTGACAAAATTAAAATTTTTTGGCTGATAATATCAAATTTAAACTGTTAACACTTGAGTCGGGTATAGAATAAATAAAAACAATAAGATTATTGCCTCAATGCAATATCGAACGATTTAAGTACGGGATGATTCGCTACAAGTAAAAATTGCAAGGAGCGGTTTAGATAGGTTCGTGGCGAGATACTATAGTGGTGTGCATACCCGGCTGGGGCCATGCAGATTAAGGCATCGATCACCTGAGGGATTGAAAAAACTTACCTACGGGAAGACGTAAATCAAAAACTCAAGAAAATGATAGCCAGGGCATTGAGCGATTTACGATTCGTAGCGCATTCTAAAAATAAAATAACGCCATTTGAGGCACACCATGGAAGAGAAGCTAACATCGTTCTCCCAAACCTTACAAAAAATCTATCACCAAAAAATCTCGACTGGACGAATGTAATTAACCAAAAACTCTAAAGTTTAGATGAGGCGAACGGACTCGCAGTGATCTAGTGTATGATCTAGAAACGCAGTGACCTAGTGTATGCTCCCCAGAATCGGAAGACCCCTCGGGTCTTGGAGGAGCATGCACTGGCGGAGGCGGACGTAGAATTAACACATCCGAGCGCACCACCGTGTCTCAAATGGCATAAAACCAGTACTACAGTCGTGTACCAACGAACTGGGGTCACGGATCCAAAGAACTCAATGAGGTATAAGCGTTTGTCTTCTACCAAAAAAAAATTAACACCACTTACGGTTCAAATAAACAAAGGATCCTTACGAAGGCGAAGCGGTGTTTCTTTTAGATCAGCGTTAGAAGAAAAGCAAATAGCACCAAAGGCGGCCAAAGGCCCCAGCTCAGAGAGAACTCCAGGGTCAAATAAAAATCCCGAACAAGGAGTCTCACCGGCCGTTAATTACAATATGTTACCATCGGGGTCGAACAGCCGAAGCGACAAACGAAAAAGGAGCGAGGTACACGAACGAGCAAACGCAGCGAGCGGAGTAACAACGAAGAAAACGGCGGGCGATGAAGATAGAAAGGACGACACTAACGAACCTTCAGGTACGGAGCAAGCAGGGACATCAAGATACGACGGTCAAAGCAAACAAAAACCAGGGGAAGCTACGCGACAATACGATCTACAGGACAGCAGAGGGGGGTCACCAAGATGGGTGGTGTAATGATCAACCAAATTGATCGAAAAACAGAAAAAGCTTTTAAAAAAGGAAAACCCAGGGAGAGGGTCGGCAGATAGGCCGGCAAAACTCAAAATCCAAGTTAAAACTTCTTTTGTTCATTAAACTAAAACTCTTTATTAAACCTAAAATAAAGAAACTAATTTATACGATGATATGTACCAGCTGGGTTCTGAGTATTATAAATTTTCAATCTACTGATTTAAAATTTATTGTGGTTGCCTCTATGACATAGGGACTCTTTTTGAGTTTAAGTAAAGTCTTCGGTTTCCGTCTGGGGACCTGTTGCTGATGACCTTGTTTTCGCCATTGTCTGGCATACATTGAAACAGATGAGTGCAGTTATCTTAGGTATTTTGAACAATACAGTTGCCGCTTGAAATTAGAGTTATTTACTCACCTTTTGCATCTACATCAGTCTCTCGTACTTTCAATAAAAATGGTTGAAAAGGTTGGAAGAACTGGAAAACAAACTTGCCTGCTTCGTTGATTCAATAAAATTATGCAACAAAACGATTAAGTAAAATGACGAAGACCATGAGGGGGGCTTCTAAAAGGCAACAAATTACTAATTCACTGGACACTCTCAGCCCCCAGGTGCATGAGAACTGTCCAGTCCGCCTTCTAGTGATTGCTTACTAAAGTCAAATTTTGCTTTACCCGGTAACCAGAGAAACTGATGTGATGTTTTACTAACTGGACATGAACGTCGTCAGCAGTGGTAAGTCGAGTTTGGTCCCCCTTGGTTACAAGTTGGCCTTCAAAGCTCAATATAAGCACATGACACCAGTTGCGAACCTGCTTATTAAAAGGGGCTGTAGTTTTTCCAAGTGTTTATCTTACTCAGAACTTAAAGAGCCATGCCCCAGAAAATACACTAACTTATCTCGATGAGCGCTTCCTATTTAATTTGTATTGAATTTCGCGCAACTATTAAAGTTGGTATCAAAAAACCCGGAACATGAAATCAAATTATTCAAGCATAAAATCATCTCTGAACCTATCTTGAAAAATTTTCACTAAGCCCAAACTATAAGTCTAAAGTAAATTCATTATAACAAAAACGTTCAGTAAACAAGGTGCAATCTTTTTTTTACTTGCCATGAAGATTGCGGCCACCAGCTGCAGGAAGCAACATAAAGAAACAGAAGTAGGTCGTCTCAAAGTAACCCAAAAAGTATCGTCTCCTTCCGGAGTTTCCTTCACCAGGGGAGGGCGCGCAGACGTCTGTCCCGATCAGCCACCCTGGCTTCCGAACTCAACTTAGCTACCAGTTTTATAGCAGAAAACAATAAAATGGCCAAAAAGCATAAGGCAACAAATTTTGAACTATCGAAATCAAAAAATTTAGTACATTCAATTTATGTATCTCAAATCTTCACTTTACTTGTGGTCTTAATTCAAAAAAAAAAGATAGGTGAAAGCTAAAACTCAACGGCTTGGGTTATTATACCGGCAAGGACTTAGGTGCAAGCAACATTGGAAAAACTTGCTCTACTTTACAGATTTTACGTTTATATTTGAGTGATTGTTTTTGCGGACATACGAACTCATGTCATCACTCGGACTGTTTCAAAAGAAACGCGGGGAAGTAACATATAAACGTACAAAAAGAATTAATTAAATCTGAATACAAAATTAGTTTAGAGTGTGAAGGTTCTCAAAAATGTATCTCCCCCTATAACTTATTCTCTGATTATTCCCCTGGGAGCCACCCGCAGCGTTACGCCAGCATCAGAAAGAGCGAAGGCAATCTAGATCACGGAGAACAACTCAGTCAACCGGACCATCAGAGCGGGAACCTCTAGTTCTCCCATACTGCTAGTAAACATTGGCAAAATCCCAACAACCGACAGGTGACAAACTGAGAAAACTAGCCAATTCAGCACCTGAGTAGTATGCATATAGTGCGTTAGGATCGGGGGGGGGGGGTTGTCATACATGGATGACCATTAGGTATAAATCATAATTGTCACCATGTATTAAATGATCAGCAATGGTCACCATGTAATAATCCTAATTGTCACCATGTATAATTTTATACCTAATGGTCACTATGTAATAGTCCTAATTGTCACCATGTATAATTTCATACCCATAAGTCCTCATGTAAAACTTCGGTATATTATTGAGTATTCCCACTGAACGTTGTGGAAACGGGAATGGTTTAAGTTAAGTTTTGGTCGGTGCATGTTTTCCCTTCTAAAGTTTTGGGCTATTGGCTTGTTTACATGTAAAATGACGTTATATACCTATTAAATGCGACCAAACTATATGGTATATAGGAAAGCACAAGACTTTGGCAGCGTTGCTTAACTGTTGGCTGCGGTGAACAATTTCCTTCAAAAATGAATGTTTTATTGCTGAATCTCGAAGAAAGCAAAACTCGTCAAGTGCGGCGGCCGCCACCTCATTTAGGCAAAAATTAATAATCAATTTGACTGAAAGAAGGATGAAAAATTTTGTTCAGCCAAATGAAGGTAAAAACAAAGAAAAATTATGAAACACTGAAAACTCTAAAATAATGAAACTGGCTTGAAAGTTTCGACATTTCCATTTTCCGTCTCTCAGGGGAAAGAAAAAAACGTCTAAAATCTATGACAAAAGCTTTGATTTTATAGAAAGATTGAAAGAGCTAATGAGTTGAAGTGGGTAAAGATCTTGAAAAACGAGAACACTGATGAAAGCCAAAAGTGCCCATTATTTTGCTGCAGCCATTTCTATGACTTGCATATACCACTTTTTATAATGAAAAGGAAACAATTTTCGGGGCTTGTAGAAAACGTTTAGTATTTCCTATTAACTTTTTTGTGCTAACAGAAATTTTGAAAATGTTCATCAAAGCGGACCTAGAAACTGGGGCAAATTTGTTATTTGTGTGCCAATATGTACGACAGAACAGAGTGACCATCAAATAAAGCAGGTGAAAAATTATTTGCGACTTTTAAGGAAAGCATTCATTCAAATTAGAGCAAATTCAATCGGGAAAGACTGAACACAAACTAAGACAAGTTATGGATACAAACTCAAAACTTGGTATGAATTCGGAGTTATAATTTGAGCATCCAAAATTTTTGATTTTTCCATTAAAAGAATATGCAATCAAATAATTTTTAATTTGATACCACCATCTAGTCAACTGTTCCCGGTATCTTCTAATTAACTCAATTTGGCTTTAGCAAGAGCTTTCTATTCAAAAGTTTGAAGCACTATCAGTTATTATCATTGATTAACCCTCTGCTCAACAAATTAAATTCTGAGTTTTTTAATATAAATCTGATCTTTTGAATGTTTCCATGATTACGCTATTGTCTCTCAAAACACGGTGGCTTTTTGACCAATATATTCGATTATTCATCTGCAATTAGTTGTGTTATCAAGAGTTCAACCTTTCTTTCAAAATATTCAATATATGTTTGAGGTGATCCAAGCTTTCACATTCACGCTCTTATCACTAGCAGTATCAAAACAGTTCGCATCATGATATTTCTTCTCATTTTTGCATCGATATTTGTCGTCTCTATTAACAAAACATGTCTTCGAAAAACGGTTAGTTGTTTGAAGTTTTAAGATAAAAAATCAAGCCTTATCATCAACACTCTACCTGAACCTTCGGATTCCGTCAGGATGATAGCTGTTTCACACTAAACAACGCTTTCTCACCAATTTGGCTACAACAGTTTCCGAAAACTTGTAAGTGCCATTTTGTAGTTTCAATGCATTTCGATAAACGTCAATTATGTTGTGTTATCTTAACTTAAAACGACTAACAAAGACATGTTTAATTTGACAATATAAAGTTTGTTAGACCGTTTTACTTTGAAGAATTAAAATTTTGAGCCTCAATGCGGAAAGATTTGCTTTTCATTTCAAAGAAAAAAGGCGTAAGCATTTTGAGCTATTTCAAAAAAAGCTCTATCGACTAAATAAATCTTGAATTTAAAAAAGTGGTACTGACTGTTTATCTGATTGCACAATTGCTTCACTTCTGTGGGTTTGAAACTTTGATTCAAAATTATGATTTTTCAAATGAAAACCATTGAAAATCTGTGGTTTTTAGAGATTGATCAATCATCCTTCAAATATACAGTACCTGTCACTGAGACTTTGCTCGCTTACCGTCTTCAGCTCTACCAGCCGCATGTCTGCACGCTCAATGATTTTCCTCAATAACTCATAAATTTTTTCTAATAGTTTTCTGGTCGTAATTTTTACCTCTATGAGCAACAGTTCATCAAACACTTTGGACTACATGCTGTCTCCAATTGGACTTGTTGTTTGATGCTTCCATCGACAAAATTTTGTGAAAATTTGAAAACTGATTTTTCTTGTTACAATTTTGAAACATTTTTCATAACCATTGACTGCAGATAAATTGAAACTATCAATGCAACATATGCCACTTTTTCAAAGTGAAATGTTCTTAATAAGGATATCTGGAAGATCTAATATTTCGAGGAAAACTTTTTTTTTTAAATCAAATTGTTTTGCAAATAAAGAAAGTAGAAAAAACTCATTATAGTGTCTGGTTGATTATTCTAGAATATTCGAGAAACTTAAGAAGAAAGATAAGAAAGATTTGGATAGAGTTACATATATACTTTTATATGAAATAAAATAAACGATTACAACTAAACTCAAACATATATACCCCACCAAACATATAAAGCTGCATACTTGTAAACATAAAAAACATAAACACATTTTCATAAGTTGCAAACTTAAATGCATACTCACAAAAAAAGTCATGCGTATTTTATTACAAACATACAATTATTCATACACATTTAAATACTTACATAAGGTTAATCATGCAAACTAACATACAAAAACAATTACGTACACACTTACTGAATACAAACATACATACATGTATACATAAGTACAAACTTACATAAACACATACATACATGTATACATAGATACATACATACAAACTTACATATATACATACATATATAAAGTTACTTAGAGACATTCATAGAACCATACGTACAAAATTACATACATATATGCAAAAATACTTCTATACATACAAACATTCAAAAATGAAGTCTTACATAAAGGTATGAATACAAACGTACATAGTCTTATACATAAGAAGAATGCAAACAAACTACCATACATACATAAATTTTACATACTTGCCTACATGCTTTTAAACCTGCAACCAATTATACGAAAGTTTTGCTTTTACACATGCAAAGATTCTGACTTAATATTTCTGCTGACCTTTACAATAGAACCACATTTAAACACACAAACCAGCTTACTTTCACTTCACACTTTCAAGACAAATATATACACACATTCAGACAAAAAGAGTCAGGCATTAGAGACTGGCATTCATACGTCTTTACATACAATCATATAAACGTGCCTTTCATACTCATATACGAAAATGCATAAGCACTTACCTACAAACAGACATGGTTCGTACTATACAAGCATGCTACGACTCATGTGTACACACTTTCCTTTTAAACAGACATAGAACTTCCTAAGTTTGTACAATTTGCAAACCAGCTAACTTTTTAATGCTTTTAAACTGAAAAACATACATTGATACAAAATAATTGCTGGTCTTCTTTCATTCAATCAAGCGGACATGCAGTCAAGAGTTCTTACTTACATAAAAACATACAAATATACATAACTTCTAAATACTCAAATGATTACACACAAATAGTATGTGCATACATGATTATTACATTTATACATGCAAAAAATTGTACACTTTTACATAGATACATACAGTTTACATAAATAGACACACACGCAATTTTTGCTTACATACATGCAAAGATTTTACTTATTAGTTCTGCTGACCTTTGAAATACAAGCACATGTAAACACACAAACCAACTTGCATTCACTTCACACATTCAGACAAAAAGAATCACGCATTACAGACTGGCATTCATACGTCTTTTCATACAGTCATATAAACCTGCCTTTCATACTGATATACGAATATGCAGAAGTACTTGCCTAAAAACATACATTGGTTGAAAAAATATGCTTGTATTTATTCATTCAATCAAGCGGACATGCAGTCAAGAGTTCTTACTTACATAAAAACATACAAATTTATATAACTTCTAAATACTCAAATGAGTACACACAAACAGTATGTACATACATGATTAATTACATTTATACATGCAAAAAGTTGTAGACTTTTATATAGATACATATAGTTTACATATATACACACATACGCAAAGCATATGTGCGTACATTTATACTATGCTTATAGTATCTTGTCTAACTTTCAAAAAAAACTAGAAACATTAGTAAAATTCTAGTTGGGTTTTAGTTATTCTTCTAGTTACAATTGTTTTGGTTTACACGCGCATAAGGAAAAAAATTGTACACATACTTACAAACACATCAACTTGCATACATACACGCATACACAAAAGTATTTTTTCTTGCATTTGTTTATGGATTACTAGAAATATTCACACAAAAATATATTCATTACGTTTTACTAATGAGTATATTCAAATACAGTCAAACCTACATACACATTTTGATTTTTACAATGCAAACGTCGCAAGCAGAGATTTGCAAAGAAATGCCAGCTTTCAGCCAACTCATCTACACCATTTAGCAATGTTGTTCATCTTTGAAAAAAAAGAGGGCGATAAACATTTTTTTAATATGTCTGTTGATCTCCCAAACGAATTTTCCAACAGTATCAAACTTCAACTCAAAATTGACCAGTGAGTCATGAGAAGCGCTTTTAGTGGTCAGAAGAAAAAACCGAGGCTTACTAACTTGCATAACACGGGAAAATTCCAAAACAAATTGTTGAAAGTTTTTTGTTCGACGGTCCGAATAGAGTTTTTTGACATATCGAAAATTGATTTCAAGTAATTATTTAGTTTTGTACAGAAAATTTAAGACAGTGGAAGTTTTGGTTCGAAAAAAAAGTTTTGGCCATTGTTCTAAGAATTGTAATCTTTTTTAAAAAACTTTGTTTTTTGATTCATTTGTTAGTTCTGCAGTTTGATATATCTTCAGTTGACGATTAGGCTGCAGGTTTAACTGTACACCAAGTTACTATGACTAGAGTTGCACATTATGTTGTTTTCTCGCTAAACCATCAAAACTTTTATTGTTTGAAAAACATATTTGGTTCTGAAAAAGCTATTTAATACAGGTTCAACTGTTCTTTTTTTTTCATCTTTTTCCCCGTATTTATGCAATATCGATAGTTTGAGCTATAGTATCTTAGAAAATAATCTTTTAACTATGACAAAATTAACGGTAAAGGGTATGTTTTAGAGAAAAGAAAAGTTGTTCTAAGCTGATGTTCAACTCATTTTTTCAGTAATAAAGAAAACTTCAGTAAATTTTTAAATTTGTGCAAAATAAACAACCCAATCTTCTTTTTGAATTTTCTAGAACAACTGTTTTTTTGGACATGATTCTAAATGAAACACAAATTTTTTATAATTTTAAAGAATTAGGAGCAAAAAAAAATATTTTGTTCTTTTTGTTTTTTTTTAATTTGGATTACAAAACAAACAGCTAAACATTAATAAATTCAACTTAACTATTTGAAAAAAAGCAGCACAAAACACAAAACAGACTAAAAACTTTTCAATTGACGCCACATATAACAGAGATTGATGCGTTCCGATCCTTTTTCTTGTTTTTGCGAGCAACTGGCGTTTACATTTGGCTTATATTGGTTGTCTGCCTACTGCACCAAGGGCTCGCTGTTAGACTGATTTCTGCAACGAGAGTGACAAGGTGAAACTGGTGGCTCCATTTCCAGGCCGACTTGGGCCTCTCGACTTCCTGGGAAGATCCAAATTGTCTCTACGAAAGAGGAATGCGCTCATAAGGAGATGAGTAAATCTAGATCCTTGATTAGCATAACTTTGGCTATTTGCGATGAATCGATGATATAAACTCCGATGATCAAAAAATTATCTTTTCTGATGGCCTTTTAAACCATATTTAACCATATTTTTAAAAGATATAATTGCAATAAGATAACCTAAATGGAAATTATGCGATTTAGAGTGAGCCAAATATCATTATTTGGATTTAATTGTTGTTTAATAAGGAAAGAAAATCTCCATGAGCAGTCTTGTCAAAAATAGTACGTTCTTGAGCGGAATCAGTCAGAACCTACACATAAAGTTTTTTAAAGTTTTGCGGTAACGGAGAGCAAAGATTGAATTGAAACGGGTAAAATTATGAATCAAATGATGAAACCACGCTCCTGTAGAGGCGTTGTTATTGCGCTAAAAACAGAACAAGTCTTATCATGAATTGGAAATAAAATAGCTGATAAATGCTTTGTTTTGTATAATCAAGACCACATCTTTTCTAACTTTTGATAGTAATTTTATCGACTCTTCTTCAAATTGAACAGTTTCGGACAAGTAAAAAAACACAGCATAGTTTTGGGCTCACTTTCATATCTTGTATTCAGCGGCTAATCTAAAATGAACACATAATTTTCCTTATGATTGATTGAGATTTATGATTGGGTGTAGATGTCAGTCCACAACCAGAAAGTTTTTCAAAAAGAAACCCTTTACATTTTAACCTGATTTAGTCTTACCAGAATTCGTTTATCTGCTGGGAAACTTATCCAGTTTCGCTACGCTGTGTATGATCTATCACCGGCTGATAAGCGAATGGTTCGAATAAACTAGAATTTATGTACATAAGTCCGTGTTTGATTTTTTACGCGTGTTTATCGGTTTGTGTAATTGTTAATTTTTATGTATATATGTTCAGAAGTGTAACAATAGCTAAGAGTTATGCCTCAAATCAAACTCAATATAGCTTTAGTTCCAGGTTAGTCGAGATTTTCTAGAACATTATACTAGGTGTTGTATCTGTACTATGTTCAACCAGATACTACAAAGTAATATAATTATGTGTAAATTGTGGGCATTGCATGTTCGATATTTACATGCTTTACGGTTTGCTTGTATTAGAAATGTTATATCAGAAAAGATGTACAAGTATGTTGTTCCAAAACGTTTTCGAATCAATTTAGGATAATTAATTGTACTTGGAAATAAAATTCGATGTCAAAATCAATCCAAATTCTTCTTTTTACTTTTCTTCATTATTCTAGATTGTTTCACCAGATGCTAAGTGGATACAGATTATCAATCAGATTTGGATACGTAAAATTAGTGCGTGTAGATAGGCATTTTAATCAATTTTTATATGTTAATGTAAGCACGATTAATGTCTACTTTGTATGTTTTTGGTTATATACATTTGTTTATAATGATTCATATGTATAAAGTCACTTATGCGATCAAAAGTATGCCATCAAAAGTGTCACTTTAAATAGAAAAACATTTCATCTCAATTTTTTTGCTGCTCTTGATTTCTGAATAGTTCACCACATACTGAAAATTACCAGATACAACATTAAAACGTATTTCTATGGCTACATAGACATTTAGTGTGTGATATAGTTTTACAAAACTTATCATTAATTTCTTAACCTGTAACATAATCCTACTCTATGTTGATAATCTGGCAACACGTTGGTCTTACTGTTGTTGTCAATATCAATTTTGCTTATCTGCAATATCTGTTAAACAAGGCTAGAACTTATATACATGCCCTTCATTAGCAGGTTTTAATTTTTTTTAAATTTTTTTTTGATCTTTGATAAATCAGATGGTTGCACGTTTCGCCCAAAATGCACACAAAAGCTGCAGTTGTTAACTTAAATGCAATCAATGTTCGTGAAGTTTTGCCACTTAGACTTTCAAAAAATTGTACTCAATTATCTATGTATTAAATTAATATTTTTTAAATTCGCTTGATAATCCTGAAATTTTTCTGTTCCAATCTTGACCTAGCCTCATTCGGTAAAACAGTGTTTTTATTGTTGGGATGATAGTTAAGCCATACCGACTACACCAGTGAGGGACGTTCTGGCGTAGAGCAACGCCTCTCACTGGTGTAGTCGGTATGGCTTAACTATCATCCCAACAATAAAAACACTGTTTTACCGAATGAGGCTAGGTCAAGATTGGAACAGAAAAATTTAAGGATTATCAAGCGAATTTTAAAAATATTAATTTGATACATAGATAATTGAGTACAATTTTTTGAAAGTTCAAGTGGCAAAACTTCACAAACATTGATTGCATTTAAGTTAACAACTGCAGCTTATGTGTGCATTTTGGGCGAAACCTGCAACCATTTGATTTATCAAAGATCAAAAAAAAATTGAAAAAAAAATTAAAACCTGCTAATGAAGGGTATGTATATAAGTTCTAGCCTTGTTTAACAGATATTGCAGATAAACAAAATTGATATTGACAACAACAGTAAGACCAACGTGTTGCCAGATTATCAACATAGAGTAGGATTATGTTACAGGTTAAGAAATTAATGATAAGTTTTGTAAAACTATATCACACACTATATGTCTATGTAGCCATAGAAATACGTTTTAATGTTGTATCTGGTAATTTTCAGTATGTGGTGAACTATTCAGAAATCAAGAGCAGCAAAAAAATTGAGATGAAATGTTTTTCTGTTTAAAGTGACACGTTTGATGGCATACTTTTGATCGCATAAGTGACTTTATACATATGAATCATTATAAACAAATGTATATAACCAAAAACATACAAAGTAGACATTAATCGTGCTTACATTAACAAATAAAAATTGATTAAAATGCCTATCTACACGCACTAATTTTACGTATTCAAATCTGATTGATAATCTGTATCCACTTAGCATCTGGTGAAACAATTTAGAATAATGAAGAAGGTAAAAAGAACAATTTGGATTGATTTTGACATCGAATTTTATTTCCAAGTACAATTAATTATCCTAAATTGATTCGAAAACGTTTTGGAACAACATACTGGTACATCTTTTCTGATATAACATTTCCAATACAAGCAATCCGTAAAGCATGTAAATATCGAACATACAATGCACACAATTTACACATAATTATAATACTTTGTAGTATCTGGTTGAACATAGTACAGATACAACACCTAGTAAAATGTTCTAGAAAATCTCGACTAACCTGGAACTAAAGCTATATTGAGTTTTATTTGAGGCATAACTCTTAGCTATTGTTACACTTCTGAACATATATACATAAAAATTAACAATTACACAAACCGATAAACACGCGTAAAAAATCAAACACGGACTTATGTACATAAATTCTAGTTTATTTGAACCATTTGCTTTTCAGCCGGTGATAGATCATACACAGCGTAGCCAAACTGGATAAGTTTCCCAGCAGATAAACGAATTCTGGTAAGACTAAATCAGGTTAAAATGTAAAAGGTTTCTTTTTGAAAAACTTTCTGGTTGTGGACTGACATCTATACCCAATCATAAATCTCAATCAATCATAAGGAAATTTATGTGTTCATTTTAGATTAGCCGCTGAATACAAGATATGAAAGTGAGCCCAAAACTATGCTGTGTTTTATTACTTGTCCGAAACTGATCAATTTGAAGAAGAGTCGATAAAATTACTATCAAAAGTTAGATATATAACATATAACATATAATATAACATAATCCTACTCTATGTTGATAATCTGGCAACACGTTGGTCTTACTGTTGTTGTCAATATCAATTTTGCTTATCTGCAATATCTGTTAAACAAGGCTAGAACTTATATACATGCCCTTCATTAGCAGGTTTTAATTTTTTTAAAAATTTTTTTTGATCTTTGATAAATCAGATGGTTGCACGTTTCGCCCAAAATGCACACAAAAGCTGCAGTTGTTAACTTAAATGCAATCAATGTTCGTGAAGTTTTGCCACTTAGACTTTCAAAAAATTGTACTCAATTATCTATGTATCAAATTAATATTTTAAAATTCGCTTGATAATCCTGAAATTTTTCTGTTCCAATCTTGACCTAGCCTCATTCGGTAAAACAGTGTTTTTATTGTTGGGATGATAGTTAAGCCATACCGACTACACCAGTGAGGGACGTTCTGGCGTAGAGCAACGCCTCTCACTGGTGTAGTCGGTATGGCTTAACTATCATCCCAACAATAAAAACACTGTTTTACCGAATGAGGCTAGGTCAAGATTGGGACAGAAAAATTTAAGGATTATCAAGCGAATTTTAAAAAAATTAATTTGATACATAGATAATTGAGTACAATTTTTTGAAAGTTCAAGTGGCAAAACTTCACAAACATTGATTGCATTTAAGTTAACAACTGCAGCTTATGTGTGCATTTTGGGCGAAACCTGCAACCATCTGATTTATCAAAGATAAAAAAAAATTGAAAAAAAAATTAAAACCTGCTAATGAAGGGTATGTATATAAGTTCTAGCCTTGTTTAACAGATATTGCAGATAAACAAAATTGATATTGACAACAACAGTAAGACCAACGTGTTGCCAGATTATCAACATAGAGTAGGATTATGTTACAGGTTAAGAAATTAATGATAAGTTTTGTAAAACTATATCACACACTATATGTCTATGTAGCCATAGAAATACGTTTTAATGTTGTATCTGGTAATTTTCAGTATGTGGTGAACTATTCAGAAATCAAGAGCAGCAAAAAAATTGAGATGAAATGTTTTTCTGTTTAAAGTGACACGTTTGATGGCATACTTTTGATCGCATAAGTGACTTTATACATATGAATCATTATAAACAAATGTATATAACCAAAAACATACAAAGTAGACATTAATCGTGCTTACATTAACAAATAAAAATTGATTAAAATGCCTATCTACACGCACTAATTTTACGTATTCAAATCTGATTGATAATCTGTTTCCACTTAGCATCTGGTGAAACAATTTAGAATAATGAAGAAAAGTAAAAAGAAGAATTTGGATTGATTTTGACATCGAATTTTATTTCCAAGTACAATTAATTATCCTAAATTGATTCGAAAACGTTTTGGAACAACATACTTGTACATCTTTTCTGATATAACATTTCCAATACAAGCAATCCGTAAAGCATGTAAATATCGAACATGCAATGCACACAATTTACACATAATTATAATACTTTGTAGTATCTGGTTGAACATAGTACAGATACAACACCTAGTAAAATGTTCTAGAAAATCTCGACTAACCTGGAACTAAAGCTATATTGAGTTTTATTTGAGGCATAACTCTTAGCTATTGTTACACTTCTGAACATATATACATAAAAATTAACAATTACACAAACCGATAAACACGCGTAAAAAATCAAACACGGACTTATGTACATAAATTCTAGTTTATTCGAACCATTTGCTTATCAGCCGGTGATAGATCATACACAGCGTAGCCAAACTGGATAAGTTTCCCAGCAGATAAACGAATTCTGGTAAGACTAAATCAGGTTAAAATGTAAAAGGTTTCTTTTTGAAAAACTTTCTGGTTGTGGACTGACATCTATACCCAATCATAAATCTCAATCAATCATAAGGAAATTTATGTGTTCATTTTAGATTAGCCGCTGAATACAAGAAATGAAAGTGAGCCCAAAACTATGCTGTGTTTTATTACTTGTCCGAAACTGTTCAATTTGAAGAAGAGTCGATAAAATTACTATCAAAAGTTAGAAAAGATGTGGTCTTGATTATACAAAACAAAGCATTTATCAGCTATTTTATTTCCAATTCATGATAAGTTTTGTTCTGTTTTTAGCGCAATAACAACGCCTCTGATTCATGATAACAACGCCTTCCAATTCATGATAAGACTTGTTCTGTTTTTAGCGCAATAACAACGCCTCGGTTTCATCATTTGATTCATAATTTTACCCGTTTCAATTCAATCTTTGCTCTCCGTTACCGCAAAACTTTAAAAAACTCTATGTGTAAGTTCTGTCTGATTCCGCTCAAGAACGTTCTATTTTCGACAAGACTGCTCATGGAGATTTTCTTTCCTTATTAAACAACAATTAAATTCAAATAATGATAATTAGATCACTCTAAATCACATAATTTCCATTTAGGTTATCTTATTGCAATTATATCTTTTAAAAATATGGTTAAATATGGTTTAAAAGCCATCAGAA
The DNA here is from genome assembly GCF_963678635.1 of Symsagittifera roscoffensis. Classification (NCBI taxonomy): domain Eukaryota; kingdom Metazoa; phylum Xenacoelomorpha; order Acoela; family Convolutidae; genus Symsagittifera; species Symsagittifera roscoffensis. Next base: position 24,608,343 of record NC_087063.1, read on the forward strand.
AAGATTATTTTTTGATCATCGGAGTTTATATCATCGATTCATTGCAAATAGCCAAAGTTATGCTAATCAAGGATCTAGATTTACTCATCTCCTTATGAGCGCATTCCTCTTTCGTAGAGACAATTTGGATCTTCCCAGGAAGTCGAGAGGCCCAAGTCGGCCTGGAAATGGAGCCACCAGTTTCACCTTGTCACTCTCGTTGCAGAAATCAGTCTAACAGTGAGCCCTTGGTGCAGTAGGCAGACAACCAATATAAGCCAAATGTAAACGCCAGTTGCTCGCAAAAACAAGAAAAAGGATCGGAACGCATCAATCTCTGTTATATGTGGCGTCAATTGAAAAGTTTTCAGTCTGTTTTGTGTTTTGTGCTGCTTTTTTTCAAATAGTTAAGTTGAATTTATTAATGTTTAGCTGTATGTTTTGTAATCCAAATTAAAAAAAAACAAAAAGAACAAAATGTTTTTTTTGCTCCTAATTGTTTAAAATTATAAAAAAATTTGTGTTTCATTTAGAATCATGTCCAAAAAAACAGTTGTTCTAGAAAATTCAAAATCGCAAAAGAAGATTGGGTTGTTTATTTTGCACAAATTTAAAAATTTACTGAAGTTTTTTTTATAACTGAAAAAATGAGTTGAACATCAGCTTAGAACAACTTTTCTTTTCTCTAAAACATACCCTTTACCGTTAATTTTGTCATAGTTAAAAGATTATTTTCTAAGTTACTATAGCTCAAATTATCGATTTTGCATAAATACGGGGAAAAAGATGAAAAAAAAGAACAGTTGAACCTGTATTAAATAGCTTTTTCAGAACCAAATATGTTTTTCAAACAATAAAAGTTTTGATGGTTTAGCGAGAAAACAACATAATGTGCAACTCTAGTCATAGTAACTTGGTGTACGGTTAAACCTGCAGCCTAATCGTCAACTGAAGATATATCAAACTACAAAACTAACAAATGAATCAAAAAACAAAGTTTTTTAAAAAAAATTACAATTCTTAGAACAATGGCCAAAATTTTTTTTTCGAACCAAAACTTCCACTGTCTTAAATTTTCTGTACAAAACTAAATAATTACTTGAAATCAATTTTCTATATGTCAAAAAGCATTATTCGGACCGTCCAACAAAAAACTTTCAACAATTTGTTTTGGAATTTTCCCGTGTTATGCAAGTTAGTAAGCCTCGGTTTTTGCTTCTGACCACTAAAAGCGCTTCTCATGACTCACTGGTCAATTTTGAGTTGAAGTTTGATACTGTTGGAAAATTCGTTTGGGAGATCAACAGACATATTAAAAAAATGTTTATCGCCCTCTTTTTTTTCAAAGATGAACAACATTGCTAAATGGTGTAGATGAGTTGGCTGAAAGCTGGCATTTCTTTGCAAATCTCTGCTTGCGACGTTTGCATTGTAAAAATCAAAATGTGTATGTAGGTTTGACTGTATTTGAATATACTCATTAGTAAAACGTAATGAATATATTTTTGTGTGAATATTTCTAGTAATCCATAAACAAATGCAAGAAAAAATACTTTTGTGTATGCGTGTATGTATGCAAGTTGATGTGTTTGTAAGTATGAGTACAATTTTTTTCCTTATGCGCGTGTAAACCAAAACAATTTTAACTAGAAGAATAACTAAAACCTAACTTGAATTTTACTAATGTTTCTAGTTTTTCTTGAAAGTTAGATAAGATACTATAAGCATAGTATGTATGTACGCACATATGCTTTGCGTATGTGTGTATATATGTAAACTGTATGTATCTATGTAAAAGTCTACAACTTTTTGCATGTATAAATGTAATTAATCATGTATGTACATACTGTTTGTGTGTACTCATTTGAGTATTTAGAAGTTATGTAAATTTGTATGTTTTTATGTAAGTAAGAACTCTTGACTGCATGTCCGCTTGATTGAGTGAAAGAAGACCAGCAATTATTTTGTATCAATGTATGTTTTTCAGTTTAAAAGCATTTAAAAGTTAGCTGGTTTGCAAATTGTACAAACTTATGATTGAAGTTTTATGTCTGTTCAAAATGAAAGTGTGTACACATGAGTAGTTGCATGCTTGTAAAGTACATTCCATGTCTTTTTGTAGGCAAGTACTTATACATATTCGTATATGAGTATGAAAGGCACTTTTATATGATTTTATGTAAAGACATATGAATGCCAGTATGTAATGCGTGATTCTTTTTGTCTGAATGTGTGTATAAGTTTGTCTTGTAAGTGTAAAGTGAATGCAACTTGGTTTGTGTGCTTACATGTGCTTGTATTTTAAAGGTCAGCAGAACTAATAAGTGAAATCTTTGCATGTATGTAAGCAAAACTTGCGTGTGTGTCTATTTATGTAAACTATATGTATCTATGTAAAAGTCTACAACTTTTTGCATGTATAAATGTAATTAATCATGTATGTACATACTGTTTGTGTGTATTCATTTGAGTATTTAGAAGTTATGTATATTTGTATGTTTTTATGTATGTAAGAATTCTTGAATGCATGTCCGCTTGATTGAGTGAATGAAGACCAGCAATTATTTTGTATCAATGTATATTTTTCAGTTTGAATTTATTTTAAAATTTGCTGGTTTGCAAATTGAACAAACTTATGATTGAAGTTTTATGTCTGTTTAAAAGGAAAGTGTGTACACATGAGTCGTAGCATGCTTGCATAGTACGAACCATGTCTGTTTGTAGCTAAGTACTTCTGCATTTTCGTATATGAGTATGAAAGCCACGTTTATATGATTGTATGTAAAGACGTATGAATGCCAGTCTCTAATGCCTGACTCTTTTTGTCTGAATGTGTGTATATATTTGTCTTGAAAGTTTGAAGTGAAAGTAAGCTGGTTTGTGTGTTTAAATGTGGTTCTATTGTAAAGGTCAGCAGAAATATTAAGTCAGAATCTTTGCATGTGTAAAAGCAAAATTTTCGTATAATTGGTCGCAGGTTTAAAAGCATGTAGGCAAGTATGTAAAATTTATGTATGTATGGTAGTTTGTTTGCATTCTTCTTATGTATAAGACTAAGTACGTTTGTATTCATACCTTTATTTAAGACTTCATTTTTGAATGTTTGTATGTATAGAAGTATTTTTGCATATATGTATGTAATTTTGTACGTATGGTTCTATGAATGTCTCTAGTTAACTTTATATATGTATGTATATAAGTAAGTTTGTATGTATGTATCTATGTATGCATGTATGTATATGTTTATGTAAGTTTGTACTTATGTATACATGTATGTATGTTTGTATTCAGTAAGTGTGTACGTAATTGTTTTTGTATGTAAGTTTGCATGATTAACCTTATGTAAGTATTTAAATGTGTATGAATAAACGTATGTTTGTAAAAAAAATACGCATGACTTTTTTTTTGTGAGTATGCATTTAAGTTTGCAACTTATGAAAATGTGTTTATGTTTTTTATGTTTACAAGTATGCAGCTTTATATGTTTGGTGGGGTATATATGTTTGAGTTTAGTTGTAATCGTTTATTTTATTTCATATAAAATTATATATGTAAGTCTATCCAAATCTTTCTTATCTTTCTTCTTAAGTTTCTCGAATATTCTAGAATAATCAACCAGACACTATAATGAGTTTTTTCCATTTTCTTTATTTGCAAAACAATTTGATTTAAAAAAAAAAGTTTTCCTCGAAATTTTTGATCTTCCAGATATCCTCATTATGAACGTTTCACTTTGAAAAAGTAGCATATGTTGCATTGATAATTTCAATTTATCTGCAGTCAATGATTATGAAAAATGTTTCAAAATTGTAACAAGAAAAATCAGTTTTCAAATTTTCACAAAATTTTGTCGATGGAAGCATCAAACAAGAAGTCCAATTGGAGACAGCGTGGAGTCCAAAGTGATTGATGAACTGTTGCTCATAGAGGTAAAAATTACGACAAGAAAATTATTAGAAAAAATTAATGAGTTATTGAGGAAAATCATTGATCGTGCAGACATGCGGCTGGTAGAGCTGAAGACGGTAAGCGAGCAAAGTCTCAGTGACAGGTACTGTATATTTGAAGGATGATTGATCAATCTCTAAAAACCACAAATTTTCAATGGTTTTCATTTGAAAAATCTTAATTTTGAATCAAAGTTTCAAACCCACAGAAGTGAAGCAATTGTGCAATCAGATAAACAGTCAGTACCACTTTTTTTAAATTCAAGATTTATTTAGTCGATAGAGCTTTTTTTGAAATAGCTCAAAATGCTTACGCCTTTTTTCTTTGAAATGAATAGCAAATCTTTCTGCATTGAGGCTCAAAATTTTAATTCCTCAAAGTAAAACTGTCTAACAAACTTTTTATTGTTAAATTAAACATGTCTTTGTTAGTCGTTCTAAGTTAAGATAACACAACATAATTGACTTTTATCGAAATGCATTGAAACTACAAAATGGCACTTACAAGTTTTCGGAAACTGCTGTAGCCAAATTGGTGTGAAAGCGTTGTTTAGTGTGAAACAGCTATCATCCTGACGGAATCCGAAGATTCAGGTAGAGTGTTGATGATAAGGCTTGATTTTTTATCTTAAAACTTCAAACAACTAACCGTTTTTCGAAGACATGTTTTGTTAATAGAGAAGACAAATATCGATGCAAAAATTAGAAGAAATATCATGATGCGAACTGTTTTGATACTGCTAGTGATGAGAGCGTGAATGTGAAAGCTTGGATCACCTCAAACATATATTGAAAGAAAGGTTGAACTCTTGATAACACAATTAATTGCAGATGAATAATCGAATATATTGGTCAAAAAGCCACCGTGTTTTGAGAGACAATAGCGTAATCATGGAAACATTCAAAAGATCAGATTTATATTAAAAAACTCAGAATTTAATTTGTTGAGCAGAGGGTTAATCAATGATAATAACTGATAGTGCTTCAAACTTTTGAATAGAAAACTCTTGCTAAAGCCAAATTGAGTTAATTAGAAGATACTGAGAACAGTTGACTAGATGGTGGTATCAAATTAAAATTTATTTGATTGCATATTCTTTTAATGGAAAAATCAAAAATTTTGGATGCTCAAATTATAACTCCGAATTCATACCAAGTTTTGAGTTTGTATCCATAACTTGTCTTAGTTTGCGTTCAGTCTTTCCCGATTGAATTTGCTCTAATTTGAATAAATGCTTTCCTTAAAAGTCGCAAATAATTTTTCACCTGCTTTATTCGATGGTCACTCTGTTCTGTCGTACATATTGGCACACAAATAACAGTTTTGCCCCAGTTTCTAGGTCCGCTTTGATGAACTTTTTCAAAATTTCTGTTAGCACAAAAAAGTTAATAGGAAATACTAAACGTTTTCTAGAAGCCCCGAAAATTGTTTCCTTTTCATTATAAAAAGTGGTATATGCAAGTCTTAGAAATGGCTGCAGCAAAATAATGGGCACTTTTGGCTTTCATCAGTGTTCTCGTTTTTCAAGATCTTTACCCACTTCAACTCATTAGCTCTTTCAATCTTTCTACAAAATCAAAGCTTTTGTCATAGATTTTAGACGTTTTTTTCTTTCCCCTGAGAGACGGAAAATGGAAATGTCGAAACTTTTAAGCCAGTTTCATTATTTTAGAGTTTTCAGTGTTTCATAATTTTTCTTTGTTTTTACCTTCATTTGGCTGAACGAAATTTTTCATCCTTCTTTCAGTCAAATTGATTAATAATTTTTGCCTAAATAGAGGTGGCGGCCGCCGCACTTGACGAGTTTTGCTTTCTTCGAGATTCAGCAATAAAACATGCATTTTTGAAGGAAATCGTTGACCGCAGCCAACAGTTAAGCTACGCTGCCAAAGTCTTGTGCTTTCCTATATACCATATAGTTTGGTCGCATATAATAGGTATATAACGTCATTTTACATGTAAACAAGCCAATAGCCCAAAACTTTAGAAGGGAAAACATGCACCGACCAAAAGTTAACTTAAACCATTCCCGTTTCCACAACGTTCAGTGGGAATACTCAATAATATACCGAAGTTTTACATGAGGACTTATGGGTATAAAATTATACATGGTGACAATTAGGAATATTACATAGTGACCACTAGGTATAAAATTATACATGGTGACAATTAGGATTATTACATGGTGACCATTGCTGATCATTTAATACATGGTGACCATTATGATTTATACCTAATGGTCATCCATGTATGACAACCCCCCCCCCCCCGATCCTTACGCACTATATGCATACTACTCAGGTGCTGAATTGGCTAGTTTTCTCAGTTTGTCACCTGTCGGTCGTTGGGATTTTGCCAAAGTTTACTAGCAGTATGGGAGAACTAGAGGTTCCCGCTCTGATGGTCCGGTTGACTGAGTTGTTCTCCGTGATCTAGATTGCCTTCGCTCTTTCTGATGCTGGCGTAACGCTGCGGGTGGCTCCCAGGGGAATAATCAGAGAATAAGTTATAGGGCGAGATACATTTTTGAGAACCTTCACACTCTAAACTAATTTTGTATTCAGATTTTATTAATTCTTTTTGTACGTTTATATGTTACTTCCCCGCGTTTCTTTTGAAACAGTCCGAGTGATGACATAAGTTCGTATGTCCGCAAAAACAATCACTCAAATATAAACGTAAAATCTGTAAAGTAGAGCAAGTTTTTCCAATGTTGCTTGCACCTAAGTCCTTGCAGGTATAATAACCCAAGCCGTTGAGTTTTAGCTTTCACCTATCTTTTTTATTGAATTAAGACCACAAGTAAGGTGAAGATTTGAGATACATAAATTGAATGTACTAAATTTTTTGATTTCGATAGTTCAAAATTTGTTGCCTTATGCTTTTTGGCCATTTTATTGTTTTCTGCTGTAAAACTGGTAGCTAAGTTGAGTTCGGAAGCCAGGGTGGCTGGTCGGGACAGACGTCTGCGCGCCCTCCCCTGGTGAAGGAGTCTCCGGAAGGAGACGATACTTTTTGGGTTACTTTGAGACGACCTACTTCTGTTTCTTTATGTTGCTTTCTGCAGCTGGTGGCCGCAATCTTCATGGCAAGTAAAAAAAAGATTGCACCTTGTTTACTGAACGTTTTTGTGATAATGAATTTACTTTAGACTTATAGTTTAGGCTTAGTGAAAATTTTTCAAGATAGGTTCAGAGATGATTTTATGCTTGAATAATTTGATTTCATGTTCCGGGTTTTTTGATACCAACTTTAATAGTTGCGCGAAATTCAATACAAATTAAATAGGAAGCGGTCATCGAGATAAATTAGTGTATTTTCTGGGGCTTGGCTCTTTAAGTTCTGAGTAAGATAAACACTTGGAAAAACTACAGCCCCTTTTAATAAGCAGGTTCGCAACTGGTGTCATGTGCTTATATTGAGCTTTGAAGGCCAACTTGTAACCAAGGGGGACCAAACTCGACTTACCACTGCTGACGACGTTCATGTCCAGTTAGTAAAACATCACATCAGTTTCTCTGGTTACCGGGTAAAGCAAAATTTGACTTTAGTAAGCAATCACTAGAAGGCGGACTGGACAGTTCTCATGCACCTGGGGGCTGAGAGTGTCCAGTGAATTAGTAATTTGTTGCCTTTTAGAAGCCCCCCTCATGGTCTTCGTCATTTTACTTAATCGTTTTGTTGCATAATTTTATTGAATCAACGAAGCAGGCAAGTTTGTTTTCCAGTTCTTCCAACCTTTTCAACCATTTTTATTGAAAGTACGAGAGACTGATGTAGATGCAAAAGGTGAGTAAATAACTCTAATTTCAAGCGGCAACTGTATTGTTCAAAATACCTAAGATAACTGCACTCATCTGTTTCAATGTATGCCAGACAATGGCGAAAACAAGGTCATCAGCAACAGGTCCCCAGACGGAAACCGAAGACTTTACTTAAACTCAAAAAGAGTCCCTATGTCATAGAGGCAACCACAATAAAGTTTAAATCAGTAGATTGAATGTTTATAATACTCAGAACCCAACTGGTACATATCATCGTATAAATTAGTTTCTTTATTTAAGTTTTAATGAAGAGTTTTAGTTTAATGAATAAAAAAAGTTTTAACTTTGACTTTGAGTTTTTCCGGCTTTTCCTTTTTTCTGTTTTCCGATCAATTAGGTTGATCATATCACCACTCATCTTGGTGACCCCTCTCTGCTGTCCTGTAGATCGTATTGTCGCGTAGCTTCCCCTGGTTTTTGTTTGCTTTGACCGTCGTATCTTGATGTCCCTGCTTGCTCCGTACCTGAAGGTTCGTTAGTGTCGTCCTTTCTATCTTCATCGCCCGCCGTTTTCTTCGTTGTTACTCCGCTCGCTGCGTTTGCTCGTTCGTGTACCTCGCTCCTTTTTCGTTTGTCGCTTCGGCTGTTCGACTCCGATGGTAACATATTGTAGTTAACGGCCGGTGAGACTCCTTGTTCGGGATTTTTATTTGACCCTGGAGTTCTCTCTGAGCTGGGGCCTTTGGCCGCCTTTGGTGCTATTTGCTTTTCTTCTAACGCTGATCTAAAAGAAACACCGCTTCGCCTTCGTAAGGATCCTTTGTTTATTTGAACCGTAAGTGGTTTAATTTTTTTATGGTAGAAGACAAACGCTTATACCTCATTGAGTTCTTTGAATCCGTGACCCCAGTTCGTTGGTACACGACTGTAGTACTGGTTTCATGCCTTTTGAGACACGATGGTGCGCTCGGATGTGTTAATTCTAGGTTACGTCCGCCTCCGCCAGTACATGCTCCTCCAAGACCCGAGGGGTCTTCCGATTCTGGGGAGCATACACTAGGTCACTGCGTTTCTAGATCATACACTAGATCACTGCGAGTCCGTTCGCCTCATCTAAACTTTAGAGTTTTTGGTTAATTACATTCGTCCAGTCGAGATTTTTTGGTGATAGATTTTTGTAAGGTTTGGGAGAACGATGTTAGCTTCTCTTCCATGGTGTGCCTCAAATGGCGTTATTTTATTTTTAGAATGCGCTACGAATCGTAAATCGCTCAATGCCCTGGCTATCATTTTCTTGAGTTTTTGATTTACATCTTCCCGTAGGTAAGTTTTTTCAATCCCTCAGGTGATCGATGCCTTAATTTGCATGGCCCCAGCCGGGTATGCACACCACTATTGTATCTCGCCACGAACCTATCTAAACCGCTCCTTGCAATTTTTACTTGTAGCGAATCATCCCGTACTTAAATCGTTCGATATTGCATTGAGGCAATAATCTTATTGTTTTTATTTATTCCATACCCGACCCAAGTGTTAACAGTTTAAATTTGATATTATCGGCAAAAAAATTTTAATTTTGTCAATATTTTACGGAAAATTATTCGAGACCAATTGAAGGGCAGTCGGAAGAACCAGAGTTTTGCCCTGATACAAGCAGTCTCGTTACTGTTTTCTTAGAGATTATAAGTTCTGATTAAAAACTCATCTGCTGAAATAACCTTTTATTGTTTCTTTTTACATCCTCAAGAATGTTTCAAATAATAAAAACAATTCCGCGCTTGTTAAAAAAGGTTTCAAAGTGTTGGAATTTTTTTTTTTGATTTTCATCAAATGAGTTCAAAAATTTTGCTCTGATCATGTACTCGGCAGGATTCTAAAATTCTGGGTTCGAACCTCACTAAATCAGGTACACGAATAAACGCCAGATGTTGCCGGGGACATAAAAAGTCGTTTATATCAAAATTAAAGCCACATCGAAAATTTAGATCAAAATTTGTCATAATTTTCAAGCTTGTCCAAGCAGCCCAGTTGCACTAGAAGCTAATTGTCTGAAAGCGGAACCTAGCAAATAAGTTTTTTCGGCTCTCGCCAAATTTTCTTAGTATAGAGTATATTTCATCGCTAGTACCGTTCGGAAAACTGATATTCAGGTTAAATAGACTGAATTTGTAAGATTATGTTGAAAAATATACTTATGAAGTAGTGGGTGGCCATTTCCGTTTGTATCACGCTCGTGCTTACTAATAAATGGAGTAAATCATGGTTTTTTTTTCATTATTCAAATTTTGTTCTTGCTAAGATATGGTCTATACATAACATCCGGGTTGACCTACATAGACCAACAACGCTAATCAAAATTTCATACACTTAGTCTATGGAAAAATGCTACTCAAACAAATCTCATACTTTTTAGCTAATTGAGTAGGACCGAACTCTAAAAATATATTTTTTTGATATTTTGGTATCAAAATTGGTGTTTCTCCATAAAAACAAGGAGAAAAAGCATGAAAAAATACGAATCATAAATTTTCCATATATGGAATGGAAATTATGGTTTGTATTTCAAAAATATTTTTTTTTAAATAAAAGCTCTGAGTAATTGATTCAACTGCTGGAAAAACAATTAAGTGTTATGAGGGATGCTGCAACTGATTTTTTTTGGTTTCTGACTTTTACGGAAATTATTCGAGACCAATTGTAGGGCAGTCGGAAGAACCAGAGTTTTGCCCTGATACAAGCAGTCTCGTTACTGTTTTCTTAGAGATTATAAGTTCTTATTAACAACGCATCTACTGAAATAACCTTTTATTGTTTCTTTTTACATCCTCAAGAATGTTTTCAAACAATAAAAACAATTCCGCGCTTGTTAAAAAAGGTTTCAAAGTGTTCGAAAACTTTTAAAACTTTTTCAAAATAACTTTTTGGATTTTCATCAAAGGAGTTCAACAATTGTGCTCTGATTATGTAGTCGGCAGGGTTCTAAATTTCTGGGTTCGAACCTCACTAAATCAGGTACACGAATAAACGCCAGATGTTGCCGGGGACATAAAAAGAAGTTTTTATCAAAATTAAAGCCACATGGAAAAATAAGATCAAAATTTGTCATAACTTTGGAGCTTGTCCAAGCAGCCCAGTTGCGCTAGAAGCTAATTGTCTGAAAGCGGAACCTATCAAACAAGTTTTTTCGATTCTCGCCAAATTTTCCATTTTAAAATAAAAGCTCTGAATAATTGATTCAACTGCTGGATAAACAATTAATTGTTATGAGGGATGCTGCAACTGATTTTTTTTGGTTTCCAGATATCCTTATTAAGAACATTTCACTTTGAAAAAGTGGCATATGTTGCATTGATAGTTTCAATTTATCTGCAGTCAATGGTTATGAAAAATGTTTCAAAATTGTAACAAGAAAAATCAGTTTTCAAATTTTCACAAATTTTGTCGATGGAAGCATCAAACAACAAATCCAATTGGAGACAGCATGTAGTCCAAAGTGTTTGATGAACTGTTGCTCATAGAGGTAAAAATTACGACCAGAAAACTATTAGAAAAAATTTATGAGTTTTTGAGGAAAATCATTGAGCGTGCAGACATGCGGCTGGTAGAGCTGAAGACGGTAAGCGAGCAAAGTCTCAGTGACAGGTACTGTATATTTGAAGGATGATTGATCAATCTCTAAAAACCACAAATTTTCAATGGTTTTCACTTGAAAAATCATAATTTTGAATCAAAGTTTCAAACCCACAGAAGTGAAGCAATTGTGCAATCAGATAAACAGTCAGTACCACTTTTTTAAATTCAAGATTTATTTAGTCGATGGAGCTTTTTTTGAAATAACTCAAAATGCTTACGCCTTTTTTCTTTGAAGTGAATAGCAAATCTTTCCGCATTGAGGCTCAAAATTTTAATTCCTCAAAGTAAAACGGTCTAACAAACTTTTTATTGTCAAATTAAACATGTCTTTGTTAGTCGTTCTAAGTTAAGATAACACAACATAATTGACGTTTATCGAAATGCATTGAAACTACAAAACGGCACTAACAAGTTTTCGGAAACTGTTGAAGCCAAATTGGTGAGAAAGCGTTGTTTAGTGTGAAACAGCTATCATCCTGACGGAATCCGAAGATTCAGGTAGAGTGTTTGTTGATGATAAGGCTTGATTTTTTATCTTAAAACTTCAAACAACTAACCGTTTTTCGAATACATGTTTTGTTAATAGAGAAGACAAATATCGATGCAAAAATGAGAAGAAATATCATGATGCGAACTGTTTTGATACTGCTAGTGATGAGAGCGTGAATGTGAAAGCTTGGATCACCTCAAACATATATTGAAAGAAAGGTTGAACTCTTGATAACACAATTAATTGCAGATGAATAATCGAATATATTGGTCAAAAAGCCACCGTGTTTTGAGAGACAATAGCGTAATCATGGAAACATTCAAAAGATCAGATTTATATTAAAAAACTCAGAATTTAATTTGTTGAGCAGAGGGTTAATCAATGATAATAACTGATAGTGCTTCAAACTTTTGAATAGAAAACTCTTGCTAAAGCCAAATTGAGTTAATTAGAAGATACTGAGAACAGTTGACTAGATGGTGGTATCAAATTAAAATTTATTTGATTGCATATTCTTTTAATGGAAAAATCAAAAATTTTGGATGCTCAAATTATAACTCCGAATTCATACCAAGTTTTGAGTTTGTATCCATAACTTGTCTTAGTTTGTGTTCAGTCTTTCCCGATTGAATTTGCTCTAATTTGAATAAATGCTTTCCTTAAAAGTCGCAAATAATTTTTCACCTGCTTTATTCGATGGTCACTCTGTTCTATCGTACATATTGGCACACAAATAACAAATTTGCCCCAGTTTCTAGGTCCGCTTTGATGAACATTTTCAAAATTTCTGTTAGCACAAAAAAGTTAATAGGAAATACTAAACGTTTTCTACAAGCCCCGAAAATTGTTTCCTTTTCATTATAAAAAGTGGTATATGCAAGTCTTAGAAATGGCTGCAGCAAAATAATGGGCACTTTTGGCTTTCATCAGTGTTCTCGTTTTTCAAGATCTTTACCCACTTCAACTTATTAGCTCTTTCAATCTTTCTATAAAATCAAAGCTTTTGTCATAGGTTTTAGACGTTTTTTTCTTTCCCCTGAGAGACGGAAAATGGAAATGTCGAAACTTTCAAGCCAGTTTCATTATTTTAGAGTTTTCAGTGTTTCATAATTTTTCTTTGTTTTTACCTTCATTTGGCTAAACGAAATTTTTGATTCTTCTTTCAGTCAAATTGATTAATAATTTCTGCCTAAATAGAGGTGGCGGCCACCGCACTTGACGAGTTTTGCTTTCTTCGAAATTCAGCAATTAAACATGCATTTTTGAAGGAAATCGTTCACCGCAGCCAACAGTTAAGCTACGCTGCCAAAATCTTGTGCTTTCCTATATACCATATAGTTTGGTCGCATATAATAGGTATATAACGTCATTTTACATGTAAGCAAGCCAATACCCCCAAACTCTAGAAGGGAAAACATGCACCGACCAAAACTTAACTGTAACATTCGCCCAAATATCACACAGCGACGGAGCGTAGAAAAAGTACCTATTAACGACTGGCAGGCGTCAGTTACCTTAATTCTACTCGTTTTTCACCGTCTCGACCTTGCCAGTTGATTTTCTGGTCTGTCTAGGGCAAAGTAAAAAGTTACCATTTTTAGGCCATCAGTCAAACGACTTTTGATCAGCTTTCGTTTACATGCGAACACAACCACATAGCTGAGTCTCGGATCCTCAGACTACGTGATTGTCATTAAAAACACGGCTCGAACAACCTATTTTTATATGTTTTTGTGTGACAGTTTTATATTAAATCCATTGGAGATGGATTGACCCTTTCCCTTTTCTAGCTACTCATGCTCTGAAATATTAAATAATAACGGTGTTAATTAAGATCTATGAGCAGCTATATAGTCAGTCTATACAGTCCCTTCACATAGACAGTCTCTGGGGGGACCAAGCCTCCGCTCCCGTAATATTCTTGAGATAACACTCTTATCTCTTATAATTCGTGTCCTGGGAGGGTTCCGTGGTATATTTCTTCCCCCACTGAAGCCTCCTTCTCCACAAATATACGTCGCCAAGGTTCTTATCGTGTGTTATTGCCACGATAAGAGGCTTCGTAATTTTCTTGCTCGACTGTTCTTCACAATCTCTATCATGGTTCTCTTTTTCGTCTTTTTTTTCAAAATGGCCGTCTTTTCTCTATTTCTCAGAAATGTTCTTCTTCCAATCGAAATTTTAAAAATAAAAATTCTAGAACATTGTGACCTTCCGTCGCAACACTTTTTTGTTCATAAGGCCTTTAGTCACTCTTTTTTATGTCGCCGGAAGGTTGTGCTGTGTCATCTGGCAGAATGGCACATACTCCCCGGACAAGTCTCCATCAATGTCCCTATTGATCGCATAACACCGGGTTATCGTCAAGTAGTTATCCAGTTTTCTGTAATCAATCTTACAAATCGCATAAGAAAATGAAATTTATCTACCCCACCTCAACTCACTACGTGTTCACAAATGGCATCGTACTACATCTCACTGCCTTTCAACATTTTCACAAAATTTGCACCATGAGGAGTGTCCTAAATAAAATTTCTTTTCTGACTACTTACGTCGTCTTGCCATAAAACTTCTTTTCGCTCTTTGTGATTAAAAAGTGGGACGTGGCACGGCCACGCACCCGTTAAAATTAACTTAACTTCACTCACCAAGTATAATCAGTCATCTATGCGGTCCTTTCAATATTAAAACTAAGAAACTCTGTGGCTAGGAAAGTTCTTGAGTTACCCACCCTTCTCGAGCGAGTTTACTCAAACTTACCATGTCGCCACACAGTGAATTTGTGTCTTACACAGGTTAAAAACTTCAGTCGTGAATAAATAGGTAAATATACTCACCTATGTTCCTTATATACATACATAGATAGTAGTAACTAAAATCAATAATTTCAACAATTTTAACAATTGCAACATTTTCAAAGTTTGGTCTGACCAAACTAGATCAAAACAAAAAGTTTAACAAGTTCACTATATTCTATGTAAATCGTCTTTCTCTTCTATGGTAGGTAATTCAGTGGGTAACGCTCCACTCGCTTTCTGTTTCTGGAACTCACTCACGTTACCTTCGTTCAGTCTCATGAACTCTTCACCCACAACGTCTTGCAACTCGCCTTCAGATCTTTTCGGGACTGCCCGAAAGATCTTTGCCAACAAGTCATATGACCTTTCTGACATTCTGGCCAACCTCACGCACTTTGCCACAGAGAAAAGTTGGTCAACCAACACTTGTTGCGTCCTCGCATCCATTACCACCATGTGCGTAGGATACTTGCTATTACAATATGGCGCGGAGCTTGAACCCACCATATATTTTGAACCAGTAGGTCTGTGATAGGCTTCACTATCCTTCAAATTCATTTCATTTTCTAGAGCTTCTCGCCAGCCTCCAATCTTCTGCTCTGTCTGCAATGCTCCAGGGAATATTTCCACGCTGAGGGATGTCACTAGCTCATGGGCACGCTCCAGGCGCTCGAGCGATTCTATCGAACTCGTCATGCTACAAAATCCCAAGGCTGTGATCAGGTTTACGTCCGTCACCCCATGGCAGTCTGCGACCAACTCCATGGCACTCTTATCTGACATACTCAATCTCCCGTACAATCGTGCCAGTTGTCGATGCTGCTGGCTCAGCGTAATCAGGCAGTGTCCCAGGTTACAAACATGTCCTTTCATCCCACTGTGTTGAGCCAAGCATGTGCCTTGCTTCAACCAATTACTCGGTGTACCTTCCTCGGAGAGCTCCGTGGACGGGTTGTTCTTCCTCTTCGTCAATCTCATGGCCAGCAGGTGATGTATCATGGCCAGATCATGTAAACTCGCATCATCATCCCGGTCTAACATGATATCCGCGGTCATGTCCCAGATTAAGCCTGCGTTAGGATGGGGACACCAGGAAGGCTTCATGAGTTCCCACATCACTACTAGACTGGTTTTCAAGGGACCGTCCCAAGAACCACAATCAAAACTCACTTGTCCTTTTAGCTCGGGAATCGAGGGTTCGACCACTCGTTCTTCCAGAATAATTCCCAGCTTGGGTTGTTCCACCATCAGCATTCCGATTTCCTTAATCCGTTCAACCCAGAAGTTGAGCACTGTGACTTGCTCATAGTCGAAGTACGCTTCCCTGGCTTCTTCATTCACGAAGGGATTATACGCTATCCCCGGTATGCCAGACACATATTGGAATGACTTCCGTTTCCCTAGTGTTGCAAACTCTTTTTGTCCTCTGACCGCTTCAATCAACTCCCGGCTCACTCTCAATTCTTTGTTGGAATATCTTCTCACCTCTTCCAACTTGCAATAGTTTTCCATATCATTCGACTCCTTGCTTGGCACAGTCAATGGCATGTCCTGATATAGTTCCAGGAGTGCCCTAAGGAAGTTCCTTTCACAATCAACTCCCTTTTGCCGAATGATCTTTATACATTCTCCCAAAACAGGAGTGGGGATACGATCCACCACGAACCTGACAAAGCAAAGGGCATCCTTTCGCTTAGCCCATGCTATCGCTGAATCGTCTTTTGAGATCAATGCTCGCAGAGCTTCCATCAATTCTAGCTCCTGTTCTCGTGATCTCGAGTCATTACTGGCTTCATACTCCGCCTTCTTGATGCCCATCAAGCACCAAGCCAGTCGTACTTGTAGATCAGTTCTCGTGCTTGGATGAGCTAGGTATGCTGCCACCGTCGCAGGTGCATGCATCGTCTCATCGAAGTATTTCTGGAGGGCCGCCCTCCAAGAAACCCCTAGCAGTTTTTCCAATCCAACTTCGTTCGCTTCTGATGACATTACCGTGCCATACTCTTTTCGATTGAAGTTAGAGTTCTCCGTAAGCCCTTTCAGATATTCTTGCATGGCTCGCTTCTCGCTCCAAGCCATCAGGTGCCCTCTCGCGGAGTTCCTCGCTTTCAACATCTCCACATAACCCCCTGCCGGATCTCCCATGTGGACCGATTCCGGCACAGTTATTCGACTGTACTCGACCACGTCGAGTTGTCCTTCCAGTTTCAACTTGGCCATATTCATTCGCGGGTTCTATAATCTTCAAGTCCTCCAGATCCACATTGACTGATGATTTCCATTTCTAACTTAGTGTCTGCCAGGGTTCGCGCCGTCTTCTTCGATCTTGTGGCGGTTACTGTCAGACCTGCCAAGAGCATAGGGGGTATCAGGTTTTCTTTTTCTCCCCCGGCTGGTGTCGGCTCTCGACTTCACCACTCTCGGGTTCATGGCTCGATTCCTTGTCTTTCCTTTCAGCCTCTTCAGCCCTTTTTTGGCTCGTCTAACAAGTAACTTCTTTGTGCCCTGCTGGTCATCGGCACTGTCTTCTGTAACTGACTCGGTCAGAACATCCGACTCCATGGAGTTCACTATTTTCTCCAGGACCTCACGCATGATGGGTTGATTCAATCCCACCTTCATTATGGATTGTGTCCCATATCGTCGTATCACGTCCCACGATTTTTCCATGAAGTTCACTCGGCTCCAGGTTGCTCCTGTCTTGCCTTCCAGCTCCATTTGATATCTTTCCCATTCCTCTTCTGGTAACGTACTGAGGAACGATATCTTCATCGACTCTTCGATTTTCCTCCTCCTCGGTGATTCATGAAGCAGTTTCTGCGGATCCCTGCTTCGGCACTCTCTAGCCTGGCTTATTGGGTCCATCGGAGATAGATCGGCCGACGCCTCCTTTGTAGGAGACATGAAGGACGATGGTGCCATCAGCAATAAACTCCCATCGACTTCCCCATCGTCGTCTTCACTGAACCGGTATTCTAGCAAGTCCCTTTCCAACGCTCCTAGATCGGTCTCTCCCAGTTTCTCCGTCTTACTTCCGGTCCCGTCATCGTTATCGTCCTGATCCATCAATTCATCGTCGTCCGCATCAGGTTTCGGCTTGGGTCCCGAGGGTCCTTGTCGTGCGTCTGTGCCCGAATCCGGCCGAGCCGGTACGGCCATGTCTCCTGCGTGATAAAACAATTCATCATCCACCAGGAATTCTACTAACTCCTCGCCATGTGGAGCCAGGTCTTCTATCGTTATATATGAGCCTCCTCTGCTCTCCCTTGTCACCTCCAGCATCACTACTTTCGCTTCTCCTGACCACTTCAGTCTCGATAAGTCATCCGCGGAAGAATACACTTCGTTCCACGTTTCAGCCGAGACCTCTGGTCTCCTGGAGGGTAGTGCCTTGATCTTTTTCCTGCTCCAGGCATCGGGGAATGAGAAGTCAAACGTATGCTCGGCGGCAGCGTTCCAGCTGATGAAGCGCGGCTCCATCCCTCCACTCCACTTCAGCATTCTCTTCTCTGCGTCACGAGCTGCTCCGATGCGAGGGGCAATGATGGGAGACGTGACTCCCAACAACATCCTCCTTATCGGTGGATATCGAGGGCATTGGTCCGGCAGCGGCCTGGACCCAGGAAGCCATGTTTGTTGATTCTCTTTCGCGTGGGCGTAGGCTCCTGGCAATTGAGGTACTCCCACAGCCTCTCCTGTATCTTTCACCACTGGTCTCAAATTCCAAAGTTTTGGGTTAAACTGGATGTGGGACAGATCCTCATGGCCCATTCGGCATTTGAAGTGGTTGTTGAAGTCCATCAACACCCAGCCTGGCTCTGCTATTCTTCCAAACAGCCTATCGTCGCTAGCCAGCTTTCTCAGTTCACTCTGCTCTACCCAATTCAGCACGGAACAATCCACGACTGAGACCAGGTTGACGTACAACACTGAATTCCTGTACGCTTTAACTTGCACATCCGGGAACGCAAAAGACATCACCGGTCCATACCAGAGCCAACGGATCAATCCGCATCATGACAGCTAAGTCCGTTAGTAAGGGCCTGCCACAATACTGCTTGCATTCGCCTGCGTTCGTCGCAACTTTGTCTTCTCCTGTGACGCTTCTATTCTGTTGCAAGAGGTATTGAAGCAGGAGAGTCCTCCAGTCTTTCATCTTCTTGAGCGAGGCGGTTTCCAACTGTGCATTGAACTCACGATTGGGTCCCTGTAGTTGTTCAGGGTAACGCAACAGCACAAGCAAGTCTCCCAGTCGACCGTAGGTCATGGCAATCAGAGTCAGGAGTCCATCCAATCTCAAATCTGCCAACGCTTCGGTAAAGAGGTTTGCCGGTCCTTTCACAAAGTTTTCATGACCAAATGTCACGTATAAGGCTAGCACCAGGCCAATCGACAACTTCCTGATGTCCTTGACGAAACTCGCGATCAGGTTCCTAGATGCCTTCGGATAGCACGTCGATAGGAAAGATGGCGTCCATCCCACTCCCATTCCACCCAAGATGGCATCTGATCGTTCATACTGTGCCTTCGTGGCCAGCACGTCAGCTTGGAACTTGTCCAGCGACATCGTGTTTACGTCTTGCATCAGTTTCAACATCTTGCCTCCAGCCAACTCCCGGGCATCAAATAGATTCTTCAGATACACGTGTATCTCTTTAATTATTGCCGGCGCATGCTCGAACGCGTCCTCACCCAAGGTGCACAGCCTCGGTGACAAATACAACCATACGTTGTTGTGCGGCTTCGTACACAAAGCCATTGCCATGAGGTCCTCCTCCGCTGACGTCATGTTCTTTCTGATCATCCTTCCCTGCTCATTCTCTGCATGATCCATCTGTCTGAACCAGAGATCATCAGCCACCTGTTGTATTAACAGATGATCGTCATCTACCCCTGGTCTTAACTTCAGTAATCTGGCGAAGTTGGACAGCTCCAACCCCAGAACTTCGTCTAGCACCAACCGAGTTGTGCTACAATCTCTGAGCCCCTGTATGGCATTCGAAATGTCAGCCCAAACGGCGGGAAGCTCAGATCGGAACGGATAGTAATTGTCCGGGTCCACTACTCTGTTTGGGGCAGGAATTATCACGTTGAATATCCCCTCTGCTATCGTTGTGACCATTGTGTACACAAATTGAAGGGGTTCTGGCAACGCAGCGTAGCCTGGTGACAATACAAAGATCACCTTCACCACATTCATGGTGAAGCGTTGTCTTACTGCTGCCTCTACCTCGGCCATCGCCGAGAGCAGTGTCATTATCGCCTCCCCTATAACCTCGTTACTCGGGATCGACCCATCCGTCAGATGTGACAATAAGCCCCTGCTTTGCAGATGATCATTTGAGCCTGCAACCACTATTACCTGCGGCTCCATACTGACCACCCTTCGCACACTTATCATCATGCCGATTGCTTGTCCCCAGTCCAATTTAGGTGCCGTCAAGAAAATCACATCAGGCCAGAAGAGAGAAAGGGGCGTGTAGAGATAGTCGGAGCCGGCCACAATCAGATACTTGGCAGCCTTCATGTCCAAGGGATCATAAGCTGCAAAAAGGCCATCGCCTATCGGGGCCTTCAGGTTCCCATATCTCTTATCGTCTCCAACCACTGTTGTCGTTCGGGGGTAGTCCCTCGAATACTCGCCAGGCGTCTGACCGGGTGGTTTAGCGAATTGTCTGTACATCTTGTGATGTTTGTTATTGGGCTTGTTCTCCGTCTGGAATTTGCCCTTGCGAGCAGGTGGAGTCATTTCCCGGGTCCTATCTCGAACATCGGTGAGCGACCGGGTGTTTAAGGGTCCAAAGGTATTGTCATGAGGCAATCCATTCAAGTCTACATGTCGGAGTGAGGTCGAGGAGCTGAATTTCTCCTGCTCTGCTAGCAGCCAATCCACGCCCGGTATCCGATAAAGTCGCGATACTGTGGGACTTTCTCCGCCAGTCTTTCTCATTGCGTCCTCCCGACACGTCAAGGTATTCATGTTCAATTTCGCCGACATGTCCGTCTTATATTGACCCCAATGACTAGGATCTGATCTATTCCAAAGCAGCCTGCTGCCTGATTCGATTCCCTCCGCTGGCACGGTACTTGTAGACGGTCCTGCTGTCGAAGCAGGATTTGTCGTGGCAGGCGAATCGTTCCTCCTAGACGCGGTCTGGGAGTTATTCCTGTTGTTCTGTTCCACCGATCTGCCGAGTCGGCTTCCAATCGATTGCGGCCTGGGAGGAGGAGCAGTCCCTAGCCTGTCTCTCACGTTTGAGCTCGGAGCGACGGTTGCGGCTCCAACCGTCTCCGTTGCCAAGGGCCCTAGACGGTTGGCGAGGGATTCGGGCACGGTTGCACTTATTCTACTCCCTCCGGTCGAATTGGTCCGAGCCAAAGAACCGGTCGCCCTCGACTCTTGCTCCGCTTCCCTCAATTGCGTCTGAAACACATCATTAATCCAATGCCTCCCTCGTTGGGTATTGAAGTGCACTCCATCTTTAGTGAGCGCGATGTGGTCAGTCATGCGCAGCATATTTTCGAGATCCAGGAGTCGCAACTCGCCAGGGTTGTTTCTCACCAGACTGCGGGTCATTTCATTCCACCGCGTCACGTTGCCATTCATGAAATCTGCAGCTATGGTGCCCACCAAAGGATTTGGTGGTATCGTGCACAGGATCACGAGCTTGGATCTGTACTTTTCTTTCAATTCTTTCAAGAGACACACCAATAGAGGTTCCCACTTGTTCTCCGGAGTCACGGGGGCTCTCGAGACGTCATTGGTCCCCAGCATTATTATTAATGTATCCAAATGATCCTCGCTCTTGAACTCCATCATTTTGATGACCTGAGCCACTGAGGCTCCTCCAAAGGACAGAATGGTAGTCTGACCATAGACGAAGATCTCATTCAGATCTCTCACCAAACTGTCTCAAATGATCAAATGGCGACTCCCTGGGGGAATTACCTGGTCGTTCGTGGCGGGGTTCCAGCTCATGTCATTCAGGCAGGCTCGAGGCTGCTCGGCTGGCACTTGCGTGAACTGATGACGTGCCATCAGATTCTTCCTGATGTCTACCACGCGAGACTTCTCAAAGACTCCACCAGGCGCAGAACACGCTATCGTGCGGGTTGTTCGCTCCGAGCTATTTGATGAATGATCACGACGTTGGGAAGGAACGATCCTAACCAGTGTCCGCTCAGTGCCTCTGTTGATCTCATCCATCGCGGCTCTGGCCACTTGGTTAAATGATTCCTGAAATTGAGGAGCTAGATAGGTGTCAGAAGGGTCTGGTATCGTGAACCTCTGACTCGAAGCAGACGGTCGTGTCTGCTGAGGAGCCTCGGGCCCCCTTGATGCACGCAAATCCAGAACATCAGGTCCTCTCGATGCGCATAGCTCCTGCGCTGTTGTCCTGGGGCGTGTGTCGTTGGATCCCTCCGAGGATCTCATGCTCGCCAGGACTTCCGGTGACACTTGGCTCACCTTCGCCATATACAGCTCCTTCAGGTGCTTTATTTCATCCTCCTTATAAGCCACCTGCAGATCTTCGTATTTCTTCTTCCATTCGTCCCTCTCTCGAGCTATTGCCCTATACTCCTGGAGTTTGGCACACAGCTCGCTCTGATCTTTCTCCTTCTTTTCCAGCGTCTCGATCGTCTCTGACGTCTGGATCTCTATCTCGCTCACTCTCACTTTCTTCAAAGGAGGAGCAGCTGTAGGAGAGTCGACCGAATGTGACGGGCCTGGCCCATCACGTTGTCTCTTCGCTCCGATGAGTGGCTGCGCCGGTTGGACTGGTAAGGGCATCTCACCTAGCCGGTGGTCCCTCTGCTCACCTAGTCCTGGCTCACGAGCCAGGTCGTGGCCAGACATTTCTCCACGCCTCCATCTCATCAATCGGTTTCGGCCTCTCTCGGCGGTCCCGGACTCACCGAAGGCCAACATCAACACGACTTCCGTAGGGCGATTCCCTCGACCCTCTCGTCCTAGTGCATTAAGGAGCGCGACCACAAACATCGCCAACCCCGGGTCTTCTCGTGTGAAATCACAGTCGATCAGCCGCTGATAGATCTCGTCTAGAGTCGCTCCTAGACTCGCTGAGAGGAATTCCATGAGTTCGTTCGTGTCACCCATTTCTTATCGTGTTGATTCTTGCTGTCGTGTAGTGTCTTCTTGTGTCGTTTCGATTCAATGGATTCAATAAACAATTTCTGATCAATCAAGATCTAAAAAACAAGTCGCGACTTAGAACCATCATTTTTGGATACAACATCAATCAATTCTTTAAAACTCTCCATTGAAATTCTTTTTTCTATTCTGATTTAAAATTTTAGCACCAAGGTGGATCGTCCACCTTTGCCTTTGTCAAAGTAGCACGAATGTGCGCTGTCACCTTGATGACCTGGAGTGCCCCAGGTCTTTTATGACACAAACATAAAACCTATCATAACAATAGCATAACATAGACACATAAACATCACACACCTATACTATCATATAAAAACCTAATCCCTAATAAAAACTTAATCCTAATCTAAACTTAATCCTAATCTCTGTCAAGTTACCTAATAAAAACCACTTATCGCCGAGCGCAATCCTAGCATATACTCAGATAGTATTTTTTATGTAAGTAGACTTCTATGTCAGTCTCTGAAAATATCACATGCACAAGAGCGTACAACTCTCTCGGGTGTAGCTTCCCTCTATTGGGATCATAAACTGGTAACGAGAGAGAGGTCACACCTCTCTCAACCAGGAAATCCCTGAGTCGAGTCAAGGCCAATACCAAGCTCTCCGGATTCACGTGTTGCCTATCAGTAGCTTTTATAACCAAAAAACACAAATATCTCCCTGGTATCTGTGATGCAACAGGGGGCAACGCTATCATTCCTCCTACACCAGGCCTCTGTTTCCACAAAAACTCTATATTCTTGTACTCTCTTTTAAAGTCAGCTGCTAGTGCTGTTTTGAAGCTCACATCCGCCGTTATCGCTATGGCGCACGTGCGTTCCGTGAGTATGAAATCGCTGTCCGTTATGACGATATTGTTCGAATAATGGTTCGGTAGATCAAAATACGGTCCAAAGATTCGTCCAAAAGGTGGTTTCTTAGCATTCTCGCCCTCTGTCTCTAGTTCTCCGGTTTCTCTTGCCGATTTCAATTTTTTTATTATGAGGTTTTCGGTGTGGGTGAGTCCTACCCCCACTCCCCGGACAAAAATATCCATCGACGTCCCCGTCGATCGCCCAAAGTCTAGGAGACCGAGGTTGGATTGTGGAACACGTAGAGGACCATCTGGGGCGACCCAGTTGGACTCGGTATTGTCATGACTGATGTATTTGACGCCGTCTCTATCGACGTCCTGAATCGTCAGGATCGTCTCTTTTGGATCTGTCGGCAGATCATGGAGCCATTCGAGCACGCGCAAGTTTGTTAGTTCTTGCTCATGAGTCTGTTCCGTTTCTGGTTCGAACTCCACTTCCGGTTCTGATCGATCGTCGATCCAATCTTGATCCATATCGTTCACAAGGTCAATTTCTTCTAGCATCGCCACTTCGTCCAGTCCCACCAGCGAGTCTATGACATCACTGACTACTATCCTGTCTACAACGAAGTCCTCGCCATACGGATTGTATTTCTTCTGGTTTTTTCCTCTCTTGCTTTGGCGTGTTTCCATAGTGAGAGGAAAGTCAGGCTTTATTCCTTTGTCAATTTCGGTTTGTTCCGGGCAATCCCAGTCTTCTTCGGCATAGGGTAGAGTTTCATTGTCCACCTCTACTCGCTCAGTCAACTCGAGATCCAGTGGTAGATCGCAATCGTCCACCACCTCATTCCCGTCGTTCTTGTCGCGAGTACCCCTTTCATTCACTTCACAAGCAGGATCCACTATTAAATAATCTCCCTCTTGCATGTCCGCTGGGATGCACCAATCCTCTGACGAGGCATTGTGTGGTTTGATGTTCTCGTAATGAGCCGCTCTTCCAGTGCTCAGTCGATAAAAACGACCTCCTTGGTGCACCTCTGTTATCTGAAATGGACCACGCCATTTCTTTAATAGTTTCTTGGTTCCTTTTGGTGGAACCACTTCCTGGAACACCCAGACGTAATCGCCAACTGAGTAGGCTTTTGCATCGGCTGTCCTTTTATCAAACCTCCTTTTTTGTCTAATTTGCGCCTGTTGCGTATTCCTCCTGCATAAGTCATTGAGGTCCTGTTGTCTTCTAATAACGTCCCGCACGTACGTTTGCGGTGCTGTCCTCTTCCCTTCATATTCAGGGTAGAAGAACGTTAACGGGACTGCTTTTTCGTGACCCGTCAGCATCATATGCGGACTTATTCCCGTGGTGGAATGCTCCGTGCTGTTGTAAGCACCCATCACTTGCGGCAAGTGCTTGTCCCAGTCTTCCATGTAGCGTGAGCAGTAGACTCTCAACATGGATACCAGTGTGCGATTCTGCCTCTCGACTAGGCCATTCGTTTGCGGGTGATAAGTGGTCGAGTGGGCCTGCGCTACCTGCGACCTTTTCATTAACTCTTTCGTGAGATCACCTACGAATGCTTTGCCATTGTCCGATTGGAACGTGATGGGGCAGCCATGCCTTGCTATCCACACATTTATCAAATGATCGATCGCATGTTTCTTCTGCCGATGCTGTTATGCACGGTGCTGCCTCCGCATACTTCGTAAAATGGTCGATCATTACCAGCTCCTGAATATAGCCCGTTGCTGTCATACAGATTTTCTGATGATCAATTTGCACCCCTTCGTTGAAACCTGACGACTCTATTGACTGTAGGGGGAACCTTAGCTTCCTGGGATCCTTCGCTTGCTGACATGACAGGCATGCTGCGATCCACTTCTCACAAGCCTTTTTCAATCCCGGCCATTCAAATCGTTTCTGTATTCTGTTATACACTTTGTCCACACCTTGATGACCCATCTGATCATGTGAACGAAAGAGCAATTCGGTCTGGTACAACTGTGGTAACACTATTGAATTGTATTTATAAAGGACCTTGTCCTCCTCCTTGCGCTTACAGGCTACGATTCCGTCCTTATTCAGGTACAACAAGTCGTTTCGCTTCAGGTAGAATTGCTTCAGGATTTTGTAGCTGTCTTCTTCCAAGTCTCCCTTGTCAGGTGCTCCATTCTCGATCCATCTCTTGAGACTGCTCGTCATTCTATCATTTCGTTGAGCCCTTAGGAGATCCGACAGCCTGTACCTGGCTTTCAAATACGTCTTCACTACGTTCATTTGCCCACTCATTATCTCCGGAGCATGAGCATCGTCCATCAACTTGACACACCATATCTTTTTCAAAGGCGTCGCTTCCTGCACAGATGGTTCCAGATTGGTACGGACGACCGTACCATGTGACAGCAATCTGGTTGGGCGTTTCGAAACTGCTATCAGCTCGAGCTCGTATGCGGCATTATCTACCACAGTGCCCTCTTCATCTGAGGTGTATCTGTCCCTGTCTGGATCCTGATGTGTTTCTCGGTCCAGCCCACGCTGCTTCCAGTCTACCAATAAGGAGTGGATTGCGATCTCTGACATATCGGAGTTAGAAGCTGTTTCAGACGTGTTGTCCCAGGACTGGGGTCTCGAGTCAAAACTTGAGTCGACTGATTCCTCAGCATCATATTCCAAGTTGTCTGAGATGTTTCTTGACTCCCCGGACAAAATTCTGCCCCTAGGTGGTCTAGTCAACCTCTCCCCGGACAAGTCGTCCTGCACGGGCTCAAAGGTGTCTGACTCCTCAGAGGAGACGTCCTTGACTGGCTCGAAGGTGTCAGACTCCCCGGACATTGTCTCGTCCACGGACGAACAATCTGGGCTTGGCTCGTATTCCTCTTTTGCATCCGTGAAGTGCACTCTCCTCGTGAAGCTAGATTTCGATCTGATCCTGACTTCCTCAGTAGTTTGGTTCTGGTTCAATGTTCCATATTCAGTGAACGAAGTTCTCAACAAGACTTCTTTCGGCATAGAGGTCACCAGCTGGTTGACGATCGACCTGCAATCCCGTTCAACGCCTCGGCTGCGAATGGACACTGGCCTCTTCTCTGTTCTCTCGGTGACAGTCAACCGCTGCATGGTCTCCATCCATTCACGATCATGCCTATCCACTTCCCTATCCAACAAGTCGCGGAGTTTTCCCATGACCTCCGGCGCCACGTTCACCGTCTTGTTCAATAAAGCGATGCTGTTTATACCCAGCCTGGTTAGTTCTTGCTGTACCAAGTTGGATCGGACTAGCAGATCCAACGGAACGGGCTCGCCTCTGGCTAAAAGCTTTATCTCCGCGGCCATCTCCACTGGAAGGTCAGGGTGTCCAGGTATAGGATGTCCTGACTTGTCTAACCACCTAGTAAGTGGCAGCTTGTCGTAGGTTTCTTTGTCCAGAAAGGAAAACCCGTCTTTGATCTCTGATTGGTTAGCCTGCTTCTCCTCGAGGCGCTCATGAAATTCTGTCTTTTTACTGAGGCTATCTGCGTTCTGGTGCTTGTCACGGGTACGGTGCTCTATGATCATGTGGTATCCATCCAGGCGCACAATCCAACGACCAATATAGCTTTGGTCCATCGAATAGGTTTTCAGCCAGGCAAGGGCACGATTATCCACACGTAACTTGAAGGGAGCACTCCCCAAGTAGGCCCTGTATTTTTCCACGAAAGTGATCACCGCAAACATCTCCGCTTTTGGTGCGCCGTACTTCATTTCAGTATCACTCAGGACTTTACTCCCGTAGGCTATCGGACGAAGAACCGTTCTCCCGTTCCACTCCTGCTCCTGGTAAAGTATGCCCGATATCGCAACCACTGATGCATCCGTGTCCAGCACGAACATTCCCTTCTCCGTTGGCATGCCGAGGACCGGTGCCTCGCAAAGTTCACGTTTGATATTTTCAAATGAGACTTGTGCCTCATCAGTCCAGGTGAACTTTTTGCCCTTGTTTCTCATCAACCTCTGCATGGGGTATATTTTATCAGCATACCCCTTGATGAACTCTCGATAATAATTTGCGAATCCCAGAAAACTCATCAGCTGTGTGTCTGTTTTAGGTGCCTTCCAGGTCAGCACCGCTTCAGCCGCTTCGGGATCTGGTCTCACTCCATGTTTGTCAACCAGGCGGCCCAGATACTTTATGGAATCCCTGAGGATTTCACACTTAGAGGGTTTGCATTTCAGACCCGCCTGCTTCATGCAAGAAAACACCTCCTCCAACCTCTCTATGTGGTCTTCTAAGGTTGGTGTTGCAATCACGACATCATCGACATAACACATGATGAGATTCCCATATTTCTTAGTGACGCTCGTGAGTGCCCGGGCCATCAGTCGCTGGAATGTGGCCGTCGCGTTGCACAATCCGAATGGCATCCTCTTCCACTGGAACAGTCCCAGCTCACACGCGAAACCTGTTTTCTCTCGATCTTGCTTTCTGAGTCGCACTTGCCAGAATGCGGAGCCCAAATCCAATGTCGTGAAGAACTTAGCGTCTCCCAGCTTGGATAGGCTCTCATCGATGCGGGGAATCGGGTATGCGTCCTTTATAGTCACTGCGTTCAGATAACGGAAATCACAACAAAATCTGAGTTGTCCCCCTTTCTTTTTCGCCATGACCACGCCACAAGCCCATGGGGACTTCGACGGCTCGATCATGTCGTACTCCATTAACATCTCAATTTCCTTCCTACACGCTTCTGACTTGTTTGGGGTCATTCTTCTCGCCCCTTCCCTATGAGGTACCGAGCCCTCTTCTATCTCAATCTCGTGCTCTACAAAATTGCAACAACCTATGTCGGCCTTATGTTTCGAAAAAACGTCTGCGTTCCGATTTAGCACCGCCCTGAGCGAATCTAGTTCCTTGTCTGATATTTTACCCTTCAGATGTTCTATCTCAGGTAGGACACGCTTATTAGCTGCTAACTCTGCCTCCGTCGGCCTCTCAGGAAAGTTGGAACAACTAGACAGCCCATCATCTGTTTCCGACTTCATTGAAAACAATTTCCTAGAAGATTTCAATTCATTTACTCTTTTCATTATACATTCTTGGTTCGCATGCAATGGACATTTAGTGACATCAAACTTCTTCAAGTTCTCCACACTCAGAAAGTCTGTGTTCAGAGGCAAAGCGTAGCCAAGTTTATTTCCCCTCTGTATTGTCACTGTTGTTGCTTCTGTGTTCAATAACACACTCACACACAGTCCGCTCTGAGTGAGTGAGAAGCTTCTTCCTAAAATAGCCGAGCTTTTACTGTTTGGATTTGGTACCAGACACACCTGCCTGTCATTGCTGAGTTCAATCAAGTTCCTCATCCTAAACGTCGCTACTACGGCTTGGTTTGGTTTTAATCTGACTTTTCGATCCAGAAAAATTGGCACCTTGGCCTGATTAATTAAGATCTTATTAAGGGGTCTTTTCTCATACTTCCTCTCAGGATCCTTGATCCTAATCAATCCGTCATTGAGATCGATCGTGACGTCAAAGTTGCGAACGAAATCCCTTCCTAAGATGAACTGGTCGGATTCGTCCAAATTCTCTACTACTAGGAAGCTCATCCAAAGATGTCTTCCTCCGAGCTGCAGTGAAATGATCGGGGTTCGTCCGGTGACATAGATCGCTCCCTGATTGGCAGCTGCCAACCTGATGTTTGTCGGTATGAGATCCGACCTTTCGAAACCCATGTCAGTCCAAGTTTTGACTGGCATGACACTAACCACTGCTCCCGTGTCTAGCAGTCCCTTTACTGAAAGTTGTCTGCCTTGCACGTCCAGAACGTGTGCGGCCAGATTGGCCTCACAACCAATATGCACCGCATCTTGTTCGAGCATCGCGTTGTGTCCGATTCGTCTAAACTTCAGCTCCTCTTGACCAATGTATATCCGGCCAATCTGATCGTTCGCATCAGTTATGTGAGCTTTCGTGTAGATATTGATGCCATCCACATTCATCAGGATCGGGTAAGGGCCATGTACATCGATTTAATGTCCGTCCACTTTCATCAGTCTCGGACCTCCCGTTGTGAGCAGCGCTCGCACTGCCCTGGAGTCCAGTTTGGGATCCTTCTCCTTCAGGTAGTCGGCATAGATGTCCAGGTGGACTAGTGTAATCTCGGATGGTTCACTCAAGTTCTTGACCACCTGGTGCCCTGCGACTGAGATGATGGACATTATTTTGGTCCCCGCCTTCGTCATGCCGAAAGTCTTACCAGATATAACGTTCAGTTTTAGTCCCTGTTTCTTGGGTTCCTCTTTGTCTTCTGCTTTTGTCGTTTTACCCAGGACATTAAAACTTTCCCGAAGATCTGTGCTCTCCAGCTCCGACCTTACCCATTGCTCCACTTCTTTCGTGGCTAGGTCCTGTTTGACATTCTGCAGCGCTGTCCTTGCCGCCAGGCCGTAATCCACCTTGAGTGGGCTAGACGACTCTGCTTCGAGGTTCGAGGCTACCACCTCGTCACGCCATGTCCTAACCTTTTTGGTCGTGAAGGTGCTCGGTGTCGTCTCCTTTCTCCGAGATTCAGCCTCGTTCATCAGACGTGCTCGACTGGCCTTGACACCCGAAAGCGCCTCTTCGTGGCGGGGATGTTTCGCGTCCGCTACTGCGTCCCAAAATTGAGTACAAACCGACTTGAAGTGTCCCTCCAAATTACAGAAGAAACACCTCGGACCATATTTCATGATGAGCCCTCTGACGTACTCTTCATGATCCTCGTCGGTCGCGTCGGCGTCCTCGAGAAAGTAGCCTATGGCCTTCATGTTCTGTTTGTATGCAGAACACGCAGAAACGTGATGGTCCATCGAACCACAATTCGCACACGACCTCCTCTTGTCCATGTCATCGCGAGGTTTGTACCAACTGGAATTCGCACCAGTGTTTGTCCCGCTATAGTTGCCATAATTGCTGTAACGGTTTTGCGCCCTCGGTTTTATGAGTAAATACTCGCGTGACTTCATACGCAAGTCGTCAGGCGTGGGTACCTGGTCAAGCGACAGGGTGAAGTGAGTGGCCAACATCGTCTTCAACTCCTCACTCCTTACTTCATCCATGAACTTTGAAGCAATCGCCAAGTTTCGCTCGGATATTCTCTCATCCGGGTTGCTTCTCCTCCTGAGCAATTCAAGGTCGTCCAAGAATTTATCTATTGATTCTTCATCTCTCTGACGCCTCTTCTCGAACTTCACCATAGCCCGGTGCCCTTGTACTCCAGAGCCGAAACGATTCAGCAGGATGTCGAATATCTTGCGAGCGCTGTCTCTCTCATTGGCTCTTTTCGCCATTACACAATTTAATGCAGTACCCTCCAGGTTGCTCGTCAGCGCGCTGCACTCTTGTTTCTTGGAGAGATTCTCTTCCTCAAAGTGTAACTTCATCACCTCTATCCAAGTATCAATGCAGCCGTCCGACTCGTCTTTATATGACTTCGGCTTTTTCAGTGTTCTTCTTGACCTCTCTCCTCTCTCGGTTGACTTCGAGAGCTTGGTGATGAATGTTTCAAGAGATCTGTTCAGAGGCTCAAACATCGAGGCATACATCGTTGTGTCTTGTGAGACTGTAGTCAGATCTGGTACTGAACTGACTTGTGGCACGGTTGGCAATCTTGTCTCCGGGGTGGCATCTGCCTCCGGTGGGACTGGATTCGTCCAGCCAGGCCTCTGCGGGGCTGCCCTTGGCCGCTCCTTGTTTCTATGTTCGTAGTTCGTTCTCGAGCCTTGCTGGGCTCTGGCACTGTTGTCCATGCCATTTCCAACATTCGCATTGCGTGAGCGTTCCCTTGAGTTGGAACGCTCCTGCCAACTACTCCCATTCAGGATTGCGTCAAGCTTCCGCATCATCAAGTCAGGATTGGCGTCCAACCTCCTTTCCAGGCCAGTCATCGTTTGGGCGTAGGTATTATCATGATCATTCAACAATCGCTCGATCTCTCTTGTTATCCTAGCCTCTCTTTCCTCTGACTCTTTGTTTGCCTGTGCCAGGCTCTCGGCCAGGCATTGATCGGTGTTACGAATCAATTGAGCCTGATCAAACCTCGCCTGCGACTTCACGTGCGTTAGCTCGTCCTTCAAACTCTCTCGACCATGGTGAGCTCTCTCGTCAACTTGATCTATCCTCTTAGTCATGTCCCGCCTCAATTCATCCAGGCCATTCATCACACCAGCGAACATATCACTTATGTCACCAGCTGCCCCCAATGGCGGGGTTAGCCCCAGAGAAGACGAGGTCAACTGTGGCTGTAGCCTAGTACTCGATGACGCACCGCCCTTTTGCTTGTGCATTGACGTCATCAGTCTGTCAAACGTTGATGATGCTCCCATTGTTATCCCATCTGACATAGGCCTGGTCGGCGAGGCAGAAGACGTCTCCCTGCTCATGTCGTTCCTTGGGCACGGTGTGAAGTTCACATCCGGATGGGTTATTTCCGGTTGGTCGTAACCAGAGGATAGACCTCCGGCTTGTAGCAACGTCACGCGCTCATCGTACAAAGACTTCCAACTTTTCTTTGCCTTCGAGAACGTCTGCTCTTCACCCGGACTCATACTCGACATCATCGCGTTGTTGCTCTGTTTGGCCAAAGATGAGTGTGCACTTGTCGGATGTGAAGGTTCCTTTCTCCATTTATAGCTCTTAGTCTCTGATTTGGACATTCCCCTGTACAACACTTCCTCCCGAGGTTCGACCTCGGGACGCTCCGAGGTCTCCTCTGTCCTCTCGACTCCCTCCCGTTCGAGGACCTCATCTGGCTCAAAGTCGGGTCGAATGAGCGTTCGCTCCCCTTCGTCAAAGGGATCCACCAGCGTTTCGCTCGCAGGCTCGGCCTCGGCGCTCCGCCTTTGATTGCCATCGAGGTTTTTCTCGCTCCTTAGTTTCATTTCGCTCACTGAAAGATCAGGTTGACCTTTAGTCGATTCGTCTTCCGCAAACGCGTCGGAAGCGCTGCTAAACGAGGTTTGGCTACGCCTAGTTCTAAACTTCCGCGTGCTTCCCTTGCTTAGCCTGGGAATTTTAGTAGTTGATCCTAGCGAGTCCCTGCGCTGCATAGTTTTTAACAAAATGAAAGAATTCGTAATTTGATGGCAATGCAAACGTACCACAAACAAGATTTAGTTAAATCACTTAACGCTGCCTACTCGATTCCGTCAGTATCAAAATGTCTCTTAGATCTCTCACGACTAAACTAGTGACTCAGCTAAAGTTACACACAGGGTCTACCCAGTATTGATATAATGCTAACTCAACCCGGTTGTATAGTATAACAGTATCACTAAGTTTCCACAAGATATAATCGACACACAAAACACAATCGATAATCAGATAAGAATATCCTACAGGTGACAGCGACCTTTTGTCAGTATTAATTTATCGCCACACAATTTATCAAGTCACTGCTTTGTTAAAATTTAGCAATCTTTGATAAAAAGCAGTGATGATTCAGAAATAGATAAATAAAACTTAGTCTTAAAGAAAAAGACTTCCCCCAATCGGAACGATCCGAAAGAACGAAGCCCAGGACACAGTCTTCTCAAGTGGGTGTGTATCTGCCTAATACACCCACCGAGGTCTTCTTTTAGGTGTCCTGCGATTGCCCGAGCTGTTCTACTAAGTAGCTCAAGGCAACCTCTGATCGAAAACTCGTCAAGTCTATGAAAAAGCTCTCCCACACTCGGACTGCTCCAAGTGCACGAGAGTAGGGAACAATTTTTCTTCTCAAGTGGGTGCGTATTTGCCTAATACACCCACCGAGGTCTTCCTTTATTTGTTCCCGGATTGCCCGAACTTTTCTATTAGGTAGCTCAAGGCAACCACACGACCAAAATCACAATCAAAAAAAAATTTTCTTTGTTCGGGTACTTCTGATACACCCAATGTAGAATCCAAAGTTGATCACGAATTTCCGGGTCAGAATGGGTTCTTATGATCCTGATAAGCACGCCTAATATCCTAATACGACCTTAATTAAATGGATATTTTCCGTTTCCCAAATTGCCACAGAAAGTTTACTCAAGTCTCTAACAAGGAAGATCGTTAGAAGGTTTAAGACACTCCGGAGAGTTACCTCGGAGGGTACCTTGATCACCCAAGTTACTTCGGAGGGTACCCTAATCACCCAAGTTACTTCGGAGGGTCCCCCTAAATTTACTAAGGAGGGTCAATAAGATGCTTAATATGCTCCGGAGGGTTACTTCGGAGGGTACCTCCAAAATTTTCAAATTTTTCGATCTCGCTTAGAAGGTTCTCCCCCTCGCTTCAAAAAGCGTCAAAACAAGCTAGGAGCTCTAAGGGGAGCTTTTTTAACTTCTTAGGGTGATCTCGTGGAAATTTTCCACTAAGGAGGGTTGCTAAAGGGTTTAGCTGACTCCGGAGGGTCACTTCGGAGGGTTCCCCCAAAATCAAGAAAAAGGGTTATATCACCGCAGTAAAGCCTCTGAAAGCGGTCTACCTGACTTAAAACTAGGTTGGCTGACACGGTCAACCTTCCCAATTAAATAACAAGATGTTTTGATAAAATTTTCTGCCGCCCGGAGGGTTGCCCGTGATTTGGACCCTCCGAACCAACAAATTCTAAAAAAATTTTCTTTTCCGAAATAATCAACCCAAAAATCTTTTCCGGTACGTCGACTTATGGTACCAAAATTATCCCGATCGGATAACTAGTCTTTGAGAAATCGCCAAAAACGCGTTCGTCAAAATGGCCTTTTTTCACCACCTATATAGGTTCTGAAAGATTTTTTCCGCAATTCCGGTCGAAAGTGCCTAAAAATACTTGAAATGAGCGTAGCAGCCCTGTACGGCACTGGAATAATGCAAAAAACCGGACCAAATTTGGTTTAGAAACAAAAATTTGGCCAAAAACTATCAAATTTGGACCCTCCGATTCCTTCCTTTTCCAAACCTTAACTCGTTAGCTCTATCCACGGAGCTACTCGGAGGGTTACCCAAAAATTTCTCTAGTAACCGAGCACGTTATGCTAGCACGCTCCTAACGCAAAAAATTTTATTGCTCTAACTCGAAAAACTCAAAAACTCGATCCCCAAAACAGATTGACAAAATACAGAAAATTATCAAAATTTTGGTCGAAAAATTTTCGTTTTTCTAACTTCTACTGAGTCTTTGCTCACGCGGTTTCCTTAGTGAAGGGGATCAAACTACGTAGCTATTCTCTATATAAAAGCTTTTTGCCTATCAGAAAAGCTCGGATATCCGAAAATTTGGGGGTCTACGGTTTGGTCGAAAATTGGTAATTTTCGACAAAAAATGGGTGTTTCTTGGGTCTAAATAGGAGATAAGTAATATATAATAAGGATAATAATCTATTAATAGTCGTTAATGAATAGTACTATACCCTCCTTTGCACCAAAATATCCGAATTAAGACCCTTAACTCGGAAATTTGTAATCGATGGAGGGTACAATCGGACCGCGCCAATCGTGCCCCCCACCACTCAAGTTTTAATGAAATAGTACCCGAACGATACTAAAATTGCTTCAACGATACCCAACAGTCGTTGCGGATGTTGTCCTTGATGTCCCTGTTGAGTGTGGAACACGTTGATCAGCTTGCCACTCTACCCTCCGGCCACCGGCAAAATCACCATTAACGTGCTTAAACACTCAAATTACACTCGAGGGAGGGTATCCAACCCTTCACCAAAACACACAATCTTTCTATCAGAAGCGATATAAATCAATCTGAAACCACAACAAATAGGAAGGTCAGATCACATCTCGTCCGGAAATAACATATAAACTGTCACTTTACGTTTTTTACTGTTTTTGGTCTTTTTTTGGATTTTTTTTTTTTTACTGTTTTTTGTACTTTTTTGTTTTCAAATAAATTTATTTTTGGCTTTTTCTTGGTTATACACTATATTTGTTTGGTTTTACGCTTTCTCTTTAATTGTTTTTGGTCCTGGGACCTCAGGACAAGCGGGCTCTAGATTTCCCACCTAACCCTCCGGCCCCCGGAATTTTCGGTGTTAACTAAGTTAAAAAGCTAAATTGCACTAGACGGAGGGTACGCACCTTCCCCCTAGTACAATAACGGTCATTAAGGCCTCTAACTCGGGCATACGCCCGGAGCGGAGGGTACGTCGCTGAAACGCTTGCTGATCATGATGGTTTCATGCCTTTAACAGGCCCACCCAGGAGCGCTATAAAAACGTCTATGTAACATTCGCCCAAATATCACACAGCGACGGAGCGTAGAAAAAGTACCTATTAACGACTGGCAGGCGTCAGTTACCTTAATTCTACTCGTTTTTCACCGTCTCGACCTTGCCAGTTGATTTTCTGGTCTGTCTAGGGCAAAGTAAAAAGTTACCATTTTTAGGCCATCAGTCAAACGACTTTTGATCAGCTTTCGTTTACATGCGAACACAACCACATAGCTGAGTCTCGGATCCTCAGACTACGTGATTGTCATTAAAAGCACGGCTCGAACAACCTATTTTTATATGTTTTTGTGTGACAGTTTTATATTAAATCCATTGGAGATGGATTGACCCTTTCCCTTTTCTAGCTACTCATGCTCTGAAATATTAAATAATAACGGTGTTAATTAAGATCTATGAGCAGCTATATAGTCAGTCTATACAGTCCCTTCACATAGACAGTCTCTGGGGGGACCAAGCCTCCGCTCCCGTAATATTCTTGAGATAACACTCTTATCTCTTATAATTCGTGTCCCGGGAGGGTTCCGTGTTATATTTCTTCCCCCACTGAAGCCTCCTTCTCCACAAATATACGTCGCTAAGGTTCTTATCGTGTGTTATTGCCACGATAAGAGGCTTCGTAATTTTCTTGCTCGACTGTTCTTCACAATCTCTATCGTGGTTCTCTTTTTCGTCTTTTTTTTCAAAATGGCCGTCTTTTCTCTATTTCTCAGAAATGTTCTTCTTCCAATCGAAATTTTAAAAATAAAAATTCTAGAACATTCTGACCCTCCGTCGCAACACTTTTTTGTTCATAAGGCCTTTAGTCACTCTTTTTTATGTCGCCGGAAGGTTATGCTGTGTCATCTGGCAGAATGGCACAAACTTAAACCATTCCCGTTTCCACAACGTTCAGTGGGAATACTCAATAATATACCGAAGTTTTACATGAGGACTATTAGGTATAAAATTATACATGGTGACAATTAGGATTTTTACATAGTGACCATTAGGTTTAAAATTATACATAGTGACAATTAGGATTATTACATGGTGACCATTGCTGATCATTTAATACATGGTGACCATTATGATTTATACCTAATGGTCATCCATGTATGACAACCCCCCCCCCCGATCCTAACGCACCTGTTTGTGTAAGATTGATACTACTGCATTTAATTGACTAACTAGATTTCAATTTAAGATCAGTGCATAAAATTACAACACGTGCCAAAGTCCACAAATAATCAGCACCGACACCGAGTGAACGAAAAATTACCAATCGCTTATAAAATTGGAATTTAGCACGCTCGTGTGAATACTGACAAGTCGCAAATAGACTGACTGAATAAACCGCTGGTAGATAAGAACCTGAAGCTGAACTCACCTGAAAATCGCAATGATTTGAGAAAAGACGGTTTCGATAGGTAAATTGATCCGTTCAGTTTAGTAACCGTAAAGTAAGAAGTTAGTCGGAGACAATTAAATGGCGGTCAACCAAAGGTGACAGACAACTCCGAAGGTTAAATACCAGTTAGCGCCAGACAGATAGATAAACTAGATAGCAACAACTAGGATGAAACTTAACTCAAATGATGAACTAAATTAGATACTATGACATTCCCCTTCTTGTGAGAAATGATGAATTAATTTAAATACTCAATGAAATGTTGTTATGTAAGTGAAAGTAATTTAACAACGAGTTTTAGCTAGAGTTTTGATTACTGGCTGAGGCAACATTTAAACTAAATATTTGAGTTTTTGCCGCTTCACGGCATGCCCTCTCCCTGGACTTTAGAATGTTTTTTTTTATCTTCTCATGATTTCCCTCCTTCTATTTCGTCCCTGGTTTTTCCGCTTTTTGGATATTGTCAATCATGACTGCCCCCATTTTGGTAACTGCCTTACGTTTCCTTCGTGAACATCTTGAGCTGGTCTCGTCTAACGAACTTGCCGAATCTTGACTCGAATACGAAACAAGCCGTTGCTTCCTTCCCCGCTTTTTGCTTCCAGTTTGTGGAATCTCCGATTCGTCGCGCTCCGTCTCCTTCCCTTTCTCTTCCGTCAATTCGTTCTTCCTCCGGTTTGTGTCAAACTTCGCCTCTCGTGCAATAGTATACTTGCCGTCTCGTAAGCGTCTCGCAGTCGCCGTCTCGTAAGCGCTTGGTCGAATTGCTATCGTCTCCGTCTGTTGTACCCCACTAGGTGTTTCTTGCCTTTCCCGTTCAATGTTCGTCCCCGGGTTACCATCCTTCGATTCGGTCGCTTGTACTTTCGCCGCCAGTGGTAAATAGTCGTCTTCGTCCGATTCCGAATCCTCCACGTTATCCCTGATTTGGCATTTCTTCTGTTTGCCTACGGTGCTTTTGTAGATGCATGTGGTGCCTTTGGAACTAGATGGTTGGCTCGCCAGTAGCTTCCGTTTCAGGTCCCACGGTGTTGGTGGTGCGGCAATTTGACCAGGCGCCCTTTACTTCGGAGTGTTGGCCCGTTTCAGTGCTACTCCCGATTTTCTAAGCACAGCACCGTTACTCATTTTAATAGTATGTTCAATCTGATTTATTATACTGGATTTCAATGGTTTATACCTATTCAAGTTGCGCTCTCCTGTTCGCTGCATCACTACCGCTGGTGGCATTGCCGTCGGTGGCGCATCCGTGGTCCGAACAATCCCTGGTTCGTTGTCCTGATTAGCGACCCCGTCGTTGGTTAATCTCATTGGTTGGCGCCTGTTTTTAACGTCGTACTCAGTATCCGAGCGGACTCCCCAGTTTGTGTCCATGGGTTCTGGCATCGCTTGAGCGTGCGGGTCTCGTTAATCTAAACAGTCAGATTTTGAGCGTATTACGTTTTCCCAATTTGGATTTCTTACTGACGGCTTTTCGGTTAAGTTCCTGAGTACTGTGTTAGCTTCCCCGACCATGGTGCGCTTCAAACGATGTTAGATTCAGGGCGGCGTTTTTAGCGAATCTCAAAGCACCGAGAGCTCATTCAAGCATCCGCTCCAAGAATTCCGGTTTTTCCTCTCGCGCATACGTTGTTACCGAAATCTTGAGACTGCCGATTGTCCGTTTGACGCACCCTGTTGCCCGATAATCGTTATTTGGCGAGGTAAGTATTTCAATTCCTTCTTTGTGAAAGAATGTTCGGACCTCCTTGGAAATAAAGTTCGTTCCCTGGTCAACTCGGATTTGTCGCGGAACTCCGTGTGCGATTATATATTCTTTTTAAAAGTTTACGATTTTGTCCGACCGATTTGAATTACACACCATGGCCGATGGTCATCGAGAAAAACGTTCCACTGTCACCAGAACATACTTTTTAGATTCCTTCAAATAGTTAATTGGCCCCCAAAAGTCTAATTGCACGGATTCATTCGGTTCTTTGGGTTCAGGTATTTTCCCTACATCCCATTGAATGAATCTTTTTCAAATTTTTACCAGCTAATGTGCATTCTTGGCAATTTCCTGAGATTGTCGCTAAGATGTATCTGGCCGCCTCGTACATATTCGATTTTCCATGGTGATAATAATGCAGTCTGTTGTTTGCCGCCGCTTGCAAAGTGTTTGGATTTATGAGTCTCTCATCCATCCACAGGCATCTGTCCTTAACATGAAAATCCTGGGTATTTTGGGCATAATATTTACTCATTGTTGCAATTTTTGTGTGTAGATTCGGCTCCTTGCACTTGATCATTTCGATGATTGCTTGTAGTTGAGGATCTGAGTTGTACTGAGATTCAATAAATCGAAAATTAAACAATTCTGGAAGAGCGTTCTGTTTATTAACTACTCTACAATTTCTCGGAATAAAAGACATAACACGGTTTTCAGGGTTAACTGGTGGACAACTTTCGCCAGGGTAAACCGAAGGAATTGAGATAATAGTGTTACTTTTAGTGCTCCGGACTTCTGTGGTGACTGCCTGTGTATCTTGATTTATCTCCTCTATCTCGTCGCTACTACTAATGCTAGGGTGTTGTTCCAGTAATTTCCTGATTTTTCGTTCCATAAATAGATTAGATTTTGAGTTTTGAGAGTTTATACGTGTATTTTAATAACCGAAATCTGTTTCAATAATTGTCCCAGTTAAATTCTCACTGGACTCAAGTGACCTGCCGGACATGCAATTTGTCGCTCTGTGATTGGTCCAGTTTCCACCGCATATTCTTTCGCCCTCTACCGGCTGTTCTCTATTCGATATATTACAAACGCGTTTATTATAATTAGCCTTTGGAGACTCGAGTTTACATTTAGAGAAATCTTTCTTTTAGAATCGGAGTGCGGATCTAATTTGACTAATTTTCGCAACCGTGAACATACTATCAAATGTGCTGACCGGTAAATCGTCCGAGCTCGGGTGCCTCAATAGGTTGTCCGCGAAACCAATTGTAGCTCGGGGTTCGTGTTCCACTTGAAAATCAAACGGTATAAGGCGATCTAGCCACCTAGTTAATCTACTAAACATCGTCTTGTTCTTTTTGTTGTCGCCATTTAGCAGCGATACCAGGGCTTTGTGGTCCGTGACTATTAAAAATTTTCTCCCCAGCACCAAATTTCGGAAATATTCCGCCCCCACACAACTGCGAGCATTTTCAGTTCGTTCGTTGAATACTTTTTCTCCGCCTCGATTAAGTACCTGGGTGCGAAGGATATCGACCTCCATCCGTCGGAATTTAGTTGTTCAAGAACCGCACCGAGCCCGTTATGGCTTGCGTCACAGACGATTCATGTGCCACGGTGTATATCGAAAAGCCGGAGTTCCACTATGTTCGCTACCTGCTTTTTTACATTCTCGAATGATATTTGACACTCACTAGTTCAAATATATTCATTTTTCCTGCTTAATAGGGAGCGTAGCGAGGCCGAAGATTCCGCGAGTGCTGGGAGGTATTTGTGTAGGCTATGAATGGAGCCCCATGAACGATTTTAATTGCGAAACTGCTTTAGGGGCTTTTAGGGACTCGATTGGTTCCGTTTTTCGGATTGGTGTTGTAATTCCGGTGCAAGTTATTTTGTGCCCCAACCATTCGCATTGATTGCGCGCTAATTGACATTTAGTAAGTTTGAGCGACATGTTTTTCCGATCTAATTTCCGTAAATCTTCTCGACCGCCGCGATGTGCTCAATTTTGGTGCCTTTCGTGACAACCAGGATGTCATCTATGAATGCGTGTTCCTGTGGAAATTCCGATAGGATTGTATCCATCACTCTTTGGAATTCCGCCGGCATGGTTGTGAGGCCGTAGAACCCCGTTCGAAAACGATACATGCCCGTTGATTTTCCCCCCACTAACGAAAAATTGCATTGAACGCTCGTCTTTGGACTAAGTTGTAGCTGACCGTACGCATATGTAAGGTCCATTGTAGAAAAGTATACATCTCCTGGTTTCCGATCACTTATCGTTTGTCCTACGGTGTCCATGAGCTCTTTGATATTGGGCATTTGATATTTTTTTGTGGACTTGATTATTTAATTCCCATGACTCTAGCGCTAATTTTACTGACCCATCTTTTTTCACTGTTATTATCGACCTTATATCGACCTTATCTCGCAATGTAATCGGTACTCTCCGTCTTTTTTGTTGGATTGGCATTAACCTTTCGAAAATTTCCGCGTGCACCTTGTAATTCTTAATTTTACCGACTCTATGAAAAAGATTATTAAATTGCTCACTGAAATAAGTCTGCCATGGGACTAATGAGTCCTCCTCGCTTGGCATTTCGGCCCTCGGTTGTTCTCCTTGAACTGACATCACCTTTTGCTCCGGTGTCCTTTGCACTATTTGTAATCCCAGATTTTGCATTAGATCTCTTCCAATAATCGACGGTCTGTTTCCTCCTAGTCTGTTTCCTCCTATCACATTGATTCTTGCTTCGGTCACCCATCCGTTCGTCATCCATGCATCCGTTTCTTTGCTTACCATTTAACTTTCAATTCAGTTTCCTTCCGAGATTTTATGGCCATTACAACATAGTCTCCTGAACTGTCCGAATCCCACGATCTTTGCCTCTTATCCGGTGTGTTGACCCATCCTACTGAATTTTCATGTTGCGTCACCTATTTCGCTAACATCCACATCCTCCTAATTTTGAATCAGTCCCACCGCAGGTCTCCCCCGGTTGGTCCGCTTTCGCCGACAAGTTTTCTCGTAATAGCCGGTCTTTCGGCAACAATTACATGTCGCACTTCTAGCTGGACATCTAGTTAGATGTTCCGGAGTTAAGTTGGGTTGGTCACAGTTATAGCACCTTTTGGATGCTCCCCTCTCATGTCTGCTCGTCCCCTGAACGATCCACGGCCGCGCTGTCTGCTGTTTCGGTATCCCCCTCGGATTGTCCCCACCGGTTCCGTTTTAATTTGGAACGCCCCGGCTCCACCCCTGGTGCCGCTTGTTTTTGCTCCCCCGGTTGTCGAACCATATGATTTAGCATACTTACATCCACGCTCATATGACAACGCAAGGCGATACACCTCCTCTGGTGTCTTTGTTGATCAACATAGCTCGTTCTGTGCCTCTCTATCATTAATGTTCACAATGAATACGTCCCTCAGAATTCTGGTCTCCAACGTTCCAAAGTTACCTCTCGCTGCTAGTCCGCTTAAAACTGAATGGAACGGCTCCAAGGATTCTCCAATATGTTGTTTTCTTGCCAATAACTGGAATATTTTGTAAGTAAGTGAAACACTATAACCAAAAAATTTCAAATCATGCATCTTGGACAAATTTTCGCATCCTAAATTATGCACTCTCATCTAGATTTCTGTTACACAAAAACAGTCAATTTTTGATTGCGGAAAAGTTTGTCAAAACATATTTTCTCGTACCAGTCCTGAAAAACAATTTTACTCTGAAAGGAGAAATCAAGCGATTCCTTGAAAAAACTTCAGAGCAGTGGAGAAAACCATCAGTCGACTGCCCACTAAACTTTTGAACGAATTTTTGTAACGACGGACCGATTCAATATCGTTTGTTTGCTGAAACTCATCGAAGAAAAAGAACAGCTAGCTATAAAAAAGAAGGCGGCCAAATACAAGTCGAGACCTGACGATTCCTTCATAAACACCCAGCTAGAACAGACCATCCCCAGAGGGAAGCTGCAAATGTAGCCGCAGCGGCCATTGCGGACATAATTTTCTCAACTCTGGCATCATGCTGGGAAAAATGGACATCTTAGGAAAATTTGCAATCCTTGGTTCATGACAAGACAAAGCAAAAATCAATTCGAAAATTTAGAAATCCTGGAGACGTTTTCGATGACCGGGACATATTATGTATCGGAAAAAGGAACGTTATCAAACTAATTTTTCTTTGCAATCTCGAACGAACTGTCAGAGATCAAATCAATTCAAGGACAAACCCTCGCAAATAAAAAAAACTGAAGACTATTCAGGTGTAATTTGAAGCAATCCGAGATACTTTTTGTTTACTGCGGGACTGTACAAGCAGGTTGCTGGCTAATTAAAGTCTT
The DNA here is from genome assembly GCF_963678635.1 of Symsagittifera roscoffensis. Taxonomy (NCBI): domain Eukaryota; kingdom Metazoa; phylum Xenacoelomorpha; order Acoela; family Convolutidae; genus Symsagittifera; species Symsagittifera roscoffensis. The sequence continues at coordinate 24,651,567 of NC_087063.1, forward strand.
ATTATACAGCAATGCCATTATTGGCAGCATTTCATGTAGACACAAGGAGCTAAAAGCCTGCTTGGTTTATTTGCAGTAATAGCTAATTTATTGAACTCCGCCCAAACATTGTTAGACGCCAGATTTCAATGTCTCTCGTGCCTCGAGACCTGTTGCTGGCAGTGATCGATGCAGTGTACAGGAATAAAAATTATGAGAACCCTCGGATGTCAATTGAAATACCACTAAGCGATTTACACTCGTACTTCATCGCAAATTACTTCATGACATAGCAACAAACAAAAACAAAGCCTTCTAGTGAGCCTGGCGGTACTATAACCGTTTTCAAATATACCCAGCATATCTTGATCTTATACCACATCCGCATTCAACCGAAGCTAAAATATGGGTCACAGAGGGCACATAACTAGCAGTTTTGGAAATTTTGATGGGAACGAATGTGCTGACGGAAAAATAGTATTCAAATAGTAACAACAGTAACAAAATAGTGATATGCCACCAAAGAATGGAAACTCATCTTGGACAATTTTTATGTCTCGCCATCACAATGTAATTTCTTTTGACAATAACAGCTGCCAAAGTGTGCGAGAGAGAGAAGATCCTGATTTGGAACCCGGAAAAGGCAACGAAATTGTGTTACAGTTTTTTGCTCATAACTTCAGCTAGTGCTGCTTTTATCTCAAAGAGTACAATATAGATGACTTAAACAGCCCCAGAAGAAACAAACATGCAGGCTACAATATATCATTGATAATGATGGACTGTGGAACTCGGTTATTTGACAAGTACGTAAAAATAAGACCAGAACTCGACCATTGCAAAAATGTATCTGAAAAACCAATCGCCTTAAAATTGTCGGATAATTTAGCGCAGTTTTTGTCCGTGCTACCAGACTTATGGAAACTACTTTGCTTCGAATCAAAGACGGACGCTGGAATGAAGTTGTTACGTGATATCATGGCAAAATTGATCGATAGTCCACTACTGACGAAGATGGATCAGCTCGAAGACATAAAAGGAACAATCGCACTAGACTTGAAAATATTGAAACAAACAGTAATTGACAAACTGGAACGAAACATCCCGCTACGGCTATCACTGATGCTAACGATAATCGTGTTCGTCGGCAACTTTTTTTTGCAAATTTTGTTGATGTACATGTACCATTGCTTGGCCACTTTCAGAAGCTTAACACCAAATTTTTCTCGAGTCATCAGAAGGGAATATCGATTTAAAGCCAGTTCTATAAATTGCGGCCGCGCACAAAAATGAACTTCAGCAACAAAAATTAGGGAGAAATAAATGCTTGCGACCTATGATGAAAAGAGCGCATGCGCGAGACCACGTACGCACTCAAGAAAACATCATACTGATCTTCTGTTGGTGTAGGAAGTGCACCTGAACTCGAGAAGGAGAAAGATACCTGGGTGTGAAAACGGTCAAATATATTTGTAAGAGAGTCTTTTGAAATGGTTAAAACTGGCTTCACATTACTGTTTTTTTCCTAAAACCACTGCTAAGCCTAAAACCACATCCTAACTTTTTTGTATTTTAGTTGTTTCACATGGGTATTATATTAAATTTTTCCAGCAACTTTTTGTCTTTAACGATATTAACCTGTAACTTTCCGCCGTACCTATTATATAGTGTGCGTTAAATTTTTCAGCTGATCTATCTGAGTTCTTAAACAAAACTTTTAGAGCATGTAAATTAGAAATTTAAATCAACAAAGATTCAAATGGAAAAACTAATTTGATTTTTTAAACTGAAAAGGCAACAATTTGTTGGATCTTCTGTTGGTGTAGGAAGTGCACCTGAACTCGAGAAGGCGAAAGATACCTGGGAGTGAAAACGGTCAAATATATTAGTAAGAGAGTCGTTTGAAATGGTTAAAACTGGCTTCACATTACTGTTTTTTTCCTAAAACCACTGCTAAGCCTAAAACCACATCCTAACTTTTTTGTAATTTAGTTGTTTCACATGGGTATTATATTAAATTTTTTAAACAAAACTTTTAGAGTATGTAAATTAGAAATTTAAATCAACAGAGATTCAAATGGAATAACTAATTTGATTTTTTAAACTGAAAAGGCAACAATTTGTTGGATCTTCTGTTGGTGTAGGAAGTGCACCTGAACTCGAGAAGGCGAAAGATACCTGGGAGTGAAAACGGTCAAATATATTTGTAAGAGAGTCGTTTGAAATGGTTAAAACTGGCTTCACATTACTGTTTTTTTCCTAAAACCACTGCTAAGCCTAAAACCACATCCTAACTTTTTTGTAATTTTGTTGTTTCACATGGGTATTATATTAAATTTTTTAAACAAAACTTTTAGAGTATGTAAATTAGAAATTTAAATCAACAGAGATTCAAATGGAATAACTAACTTGATTTTTTAAACTGAAAAGGCAACAATTTCGATGTAGTTTTAGATTTTAAAGTCACCAGGGCCGAACAATGAAGAGTGAAGGTGTGAGCTCCCTGAATCGACGCCACATAGTAAGTTGCTGTAATTTGCGATGATAATCAAACTCAAAGCCATGAAGTTTTTTTAGTAAAGCCAATTGTATCATAAACTGATATTTGCATTTAAAGACCAGCTAACTGACTATTGAAACCAAATTTATAAAATTGAGTGATTAGATAGGAAAAAGAAAAAGAAAATATTGCTCACATTATTAATGAAAGGATTAGCTGAAGGATAAGGTTGAAAATCTGATCACAGCATCCCTGAAAAAAGCAGCCTTTTAGCTAATTGGTATATCGGGAACTGAAATATCTAGATTTCAGACATGGTATATTATAGACAGTGTTGGCTGGATCTCAAACCTGAAAAGATAATACATCTGTGATTATTTTTTGTACAGTTATGGGTGCTCAATGTTTTGGGCAAGTAGCGAGTGATATATTCCGCGCTACTCACGCGTAAGCGGCGAACAAGTCCGATTTAGAAATCATTTTAAATCGAATTGAAGCGAGATACCTGATACGAGCAGTTTTGGTAGATCTTAAAAATTTCACGAGCAGTTTTGTTTAGTGCAATACTTAATAAACTTGGAAAAAGAAAAAGTTAATTAGATACCAGGCACACTAAGCGCGCGGGATTAGAAAGATTGCTCTGATCAGAGCAAAACCCTGAATGTTTCGCATCAAATGATAAACTGAGCAGTTAATCTCGACCAATGTCAGGACAATACAGTTAGATGTCACGAAGATCCAGATTTCGATTCCTCAAGAGAATAAGATGTCTGTGGGAACTGTCTGAATAAAAAAACTACCCGAGCATATATATTTTTCTCTTTCTTCGAAAGTCGGAACAATTAGCAATTGAACGCAGTTTCGAAATGACCAAACCATGATTGATAAAGTCGGAAATCAGAAAAACGTTAAAAATTTTCGCTCGATGAAAACAAATGTTGCTTTTGATGCTCATCATTGTCCTTGCAGTTAAATCAGCTTTGTATTCTGTGTTCAAATGGGACTATAGAGCAGTGCGCCACGGACAAACTTCGGAATACATAGACTTTTATCGCTTCATAACCTTTTTCGTTAACGAAAGGGGGCCAGGTGTGCATATTAGCATGTGTATCAATTTGCATAATCTCTGAAGCATGAAAAATGATACTCTTGGCGTTTAGTCGAAGTTAAAAGGAGGCAATTTTAAGATCTTGGTCAAAACTTAATCGAGGCTTATTAAGTTAATGCTAATTCACACACATGCTAATCACACACATGCATATGTGGAAAATGTATTTTTTTCATACTTTTTTTCCTTATTTTTATGGAAAGACACCAATTTCGATACCAAAATAACAAAAAAAAATACTTTTAGAGTTCGATCAAACTCAATTAGAAAAAAAAGTATAAGATTTGTTTGAGTAGCATTTTTCCATAGACTAAGTGTAGGAAATTTTGATTAGCGTTTTTGGTCTATGTAGGCCAACCCGGATGTTATGTATAGACCATATCTAGCAAGAACAAAGTTTGAATAATGAAAAAAAAACATGATTTACTCCATTTATTAGTAAGCACGAGCGTGATACAAACGGAAATGGCCACTACTTCAAAAGTATATTTTTCAACATAATCTTACAAATTCATAGTCTTTTCAACCTGAATATCAGTTTTCCGAACGGTGCTAGCGATGAAATATACTCTATACTAGGAAAATTTGGCGGGAGCCGAAAAAACTTATTTGATAGGTTCCGCTTTCAGACAATTAGCTTCTAGCGCAACTGGGCTGCTTGGACAAGCTCCAAAGTTATGACAAATTTTGATCTTATTTTTCCATGTGGCTTTAATTTTGATAAAAACGATTTTTTATGTCCCCGGCAACATCTGGCGTTTATACGTGTACCTGATTTAGTGAGGTTCGAACAAAGAAATTTAGAACCCTGCCGACTACATGATCAGAGCAAAATTGTTGAACTCATTTGATGAAAATCCAAAAGTTAGTTTGAAAAAGTTTGAAAAAGTTTTCGAACACTTTGAAACCGTTTTTAACAATAGCGGAATTGTTTTTATTGTTTGAAAACATTCTTGACGATGTAAAAAGAAACAAAAAAAGGTTATTTCAGTAGATGAGTTGTTAATAAGAACTTATAATTTCTAAGAAAACAGTAACGAGACTGCTTGTATCAGGGCAAAACTCTGGTTCTTAGACTGCCCTTCAATTGATCTCGAATAGTTTTCCGTAAAATATTGACAAAATGACATTTTTTGGCTGATAATTTCAAATTTAAACTGTTAACACTTGAGTCGGGTATGGAATAAATAAAAACAATAAGATTATTGCCTCAATGCAATATCGAACGATTTAAGTACGGGATGATTCGCTACGAGTAAAACTTGCAAGGAGCGGTTTAGATAGGTTCGTGCCGAGATACTATAGTGGTGTGCACACCCGGCTGGGGCCATGCAGATTAAGGCATTGATCACCTGAGGGATTGAAAAAACTGCGAAAAAAAACTTGGTCTGAATAAAAAAAAACTAACCCGAGCAAACATATTCTTTATTTTCTTCAAAAGTCTGAACCAAAATGGACCTTTTGGCAGAACTATAGACCACTACTTGTTACAATTGATTCTCGACTAATTTTTCAAATGTTAATTCTGAATAAGAAACCCTGAAACCAACGTTCCTTGTTCTAAAATTAACTTAACCGGAATCTGTTCTTTTCAATTGTTTGAGCTGAGTACGAGAGAGCGAAGTGTTTACCCGAAAAAGCTACTGAAAACGTAAAATTCATATACATAAACAAGACGGCTCGTATCAAAGCAAAGCCCTGATCGTTCCGATTGCCCTTTAATTGATCTCGTATAGTTTTTGGTAAAAATAAACATTAGCAAAACAATGAAGTTAAAGTTAATTTGACAAAAATATTTTGTGCTACGCTTCATTAGGTACGGAAAAAAAACCAGTTAGCTTTTTGCCTCAACTAGTTTTTGAACACTTTTGAACGTCTGCTCTGCTTCTACGCGATTCTTGCACAAAAAATTCGCCGGTAGCACCGCGACTTGCGCTGTTGTCAACGTTTTTGAGAAATAAAATGACGTCGGATTAAAAACATGCTTCGCGATTACATCCCACGTGATTCCTTTGATCCAATGATCTCACAGCATTGGAGGTTCAGCGCATTTGATCGGCCAAAAAACGGTATTTACCAACGGGTTTTTCTCTCCCCCAACGCCGTTTGCTTGAAATGCACAATTAAAAATGAAAACTTTTCAAAGTAAACGAGTTGAGTTTTAGACCTTACGGTTCAACCCTCTCCTGGGCTAAGTGACTTAAGCGCACGTTTGGCAAAGTTTTGATAGCTCAATACACCTTCATTATCTCCTCTTCAACTATGCGTAGTCCCGTCCCTTATCTGATGGCTCCCCTTCTCGCTCGTCCCGCGTGATTATATCGATCATCACCGCTCCCAACTTGAAGACGACCGTCCGCTTCCGCGTGCTCTTCCTCGAGCCCGACTCGTCTTCGATGTTCGAGTCCTGAATCGAATATTACACCAGGCGCTGCTTCTTTGGTCGGCCTGCTTTTTTCTTCTGGTTTTATCTTCTGGTTTTGCTTCGTCGCTCCCTCGCGCTTTCGCTTTCCACTCCTTTGTCCTTTGCTCGATCCGAACTATCTTGATTGTCCGCCTGCTTCTCCACCCGGCAAATACGCCTTCGCTTCCATTACATCATCCTCTTTTGCGCAACTGCTGATGACCTTTGCTCAACCCCACACGACAGCAATGCTGGTTCGTAATCCGACTCTGAATTTGACTCTTCGTCTTCCTACGATTTCCCTTTTGTCATGGAAAACACGAGAACGAGTACTAATGGAGACTAGCACAGGCGTCTCCCAAAAGAATCATTGACAACTCATGACTCATGCCCAGATTTTGTGGGTCGCACCTCATCCGGATTTAGACAAAAATTGCAGAGTCGCGCCGAGAGTTTGAGCCTGGATAGTCTCTTTGGGTCTGGGTCGTCTCCATGTTGGTCGCAAAAGTCTGGAAATGGATGAGTTTGGTCCTACTGTTTCCTGAGCCGCGCTGTCTCCGCCTTGGTCGCGAAAATCGCGGCTGAGTTTTTTAGTTGCGAGTCTGGACATGCCAAACTTTTACCGCGATATTTCTGTCGAGCAATCTTCATTTCGGTCGCGAAAGTCACGACGACTTATTGTGGTCGCGAAAGTCTAGAAATGCCACATTTTGGTCGCCGAAGTCTGGACATATCAAAAACTTGTCGCTAAAGTCTGGACATGCGTCTGGGATCTCGACCCGGAGTGACTTCGGAAGAAGCACTGGTGGCGATTAGCACAGCGTGTCCCGGTTGAAACAAGGAGCAAAAAAATGACGATTACTTTGTTGAAAGTGTATCGTGGGAGACACGGGAAAAGTATGTGACGGAAAGTCTTCCGTGAAAAACGGAACAAAATATGTGACCGGAAAACTTGTAACCCTAAAAACTGTTAAGGAAAGAGTGTAACGGAAAACATACTTAAACACTTGAGATGAATAGTGCAAAGAAGTCTCAATAGACATGGAGGGGGAAATCGGTGAGGGCTGGTTGAACTGAAGTAAATTGGCGATGGGTGGTACATGAAAGAACTAGTTGGGACTTGCGACTATTTAAAAAGTTTCCAGTAAAATTTGAGGAGGAATACTAGCAGCGGCTGGCTCGAGTAAGAAGTGTGCTGTGGAAAACACAGAAAGAAGGATTTGTGGTGAATAATACAAAAGTTCACCAAGAGTAGAATCCCAATTTCACTCATTCATATTCATTAAATTTAAAACTCAACTGATCACGAAGCGTCACAAGAAATCAAAATCTGAAACTTATCTGTAAATTAACAATAGAACCCCTAAAATTGCAGTATCACCTGCATTTTGATTATCTTTTTGGCCCCAAATGTGCGCTGTAGCTCGCATACGGCAGGATTTCTCCCACCTCACATGAGCATCCATTTTGTGTTGTAACGAGTTATCAAGTGGTTTTACGAGGTTGAATAGGAAAACCAAATATTTTCGTCTGATGAACGTCTGTTCCGTTTCTACGCAGTTATTGCCCAATATATCCGCCGGTAGCGCCGCGACTTGCGCTATTGTAAGCGTTTCTGTGAAGTAGAATGACGGCGTATTAAAGGCATGCTTCCCAATTACACCCCACGTGAATCATTTGATCCAAAGTTCTGAAAGCGTTGGAGGTTCGGCTCATTTGCTCGGCCAAAAAGCGGTAATTAGCAACGGGTTTATCTCTCCCCCAACGCCGTTCGCTGCTTGCTGCGCCATGTAATTAACAGTAATCCAGTAATGTAAATTCCGAACGCAAGTTAATAGTTAATCCAATCAACTGTATGTGATTCAAACTAAGATCAACTGTTTCAACACCACTGGATTTTGACAGGCATCAATCAGGTATCAATCAACTGACCATCAATCAAGGTCAGTGCCAAGAACGGACTATAAACTATGTTAACTGAAATATGTATATATGACAAAAAATATGACAAACTTAGATGCACCAGAAGGAAAACCGGTGACGACTAGACACTCTGATTAACATTTGTCGTGAATAACACTGGAAAAAGTACTGTCCGAGGGTGCCGCAGAGTCCCGAGAAACAAAGGGAAAACCATTCTCTACAGGTTGAGTTGCCGAAATTGTGTCATGGAAAACAAGAGAACGAGTACTAATGGAGACTAGCACAGGCGTCTCCCAAAAGAATCATTGACAACTCATGACTCATGTCCAGATTTTGTGGGTCGCACCTCATCCGGATTTAGACAAAAATTGCAGAGTCGCGCCGAGAGTTTGAGCCTGGATAGTCTCTTTGGGTCTGGGTTGTCTCCATGTTGGTCGCAAAATTCGCACCGCCTCCATCTCGGTCGCAAAAGTCTGGAAATGGATGAGTTTGGTCCTACTGTTTCTTGAGCCGCGCTGTCTCCGCCTTGGTCACGAAAGTCGCGGCTGAGTTTTTTAGTCGCGAGTCTGGACATGCCGAACTTTTACCGCGATATTTCTGTCGAGCCATCTTCATTTCGGTCGCGAAAGTCATGACGGATTATTGTGGTCGCGAAAGTCTGGAAATGCCACATTTTGGTCGCCGAAGTCTGGACATATCAAAAACTTGTCGCTAAAGTGTGGACATGCGTCTGGGATCTCGACCCGGGGTGACTTCGGAAAAAGTACTGGTGGCGATTAGCACAGCGTGTCCCGGTTGAAACAAGGAGCAAAAAAGTGACGATTACTTTGTTGAAAGTGTATCGTGGGAGACACGGGAAAAGTATGTGACGGAAAGTCTTCCGTGAAAAACGTAACAAATTATGTGACCGGAAAACTTGTAACCCTAAAAACTGATAAGGAAAGAGTGTAATGGAAAATATACTTGAACACTTGAGATGAATAGTGCAAAGACGTCTCAATAGACATGGAGGGGGAATCGGTGAGGGCTGGTTGAACTGAAGTAAATTGGCGATGGGTGGTACATGAAAGAACTAGTTGCGACTATTTAAAAAATTTTCAGTAAAATTTGAGGAGGAATACCAGCAGCGGCTGGCTCGAGTAAGAAGTGTGCTGTGGAAAACACAGAAAGAAGGTTTTGTGGTGAATAATACAGAAGTTCACCAAGAGTAGAATCCCAACTTCACTCATTCATATTCATTAAAGTTAAAACTCAACTGATCACGAAGCGTCACAAGAAATCAAAATGTGAAACTTATCTGTAAATTAACAATAGAACCCCTAAAATTGCAGTATCACCTGCATTTTGATTATCTTTTTGGCCCCAAATGTGCGCTGTAGCTCGCATACGGCAGGATTTCTCCCACCCCACATGAGCATCCATTTTGTGTTGTAACGAGTTATCAAATGGTTTTACGAGGTTGAATAGGAAAACCAAATATTTTTGTCTGATGAACGTCTGTTCCGCTTCTACGCAGTTATTGCCCAATATATCCGCCGGTAGCGCCGCGACTTGCGCTATTGTAAGCGTTTCTGTGAAGTAGAATGACGGCGGATTAAAGGCATGCTTCCAAATTACACCCCACGTGAATCATTTGATCCAAAGTTCTGACAGCATTGGAGGTTCGGCTCATTTATTCGGCCAAAAAGCGGTAATTAGCAACGGATTTATCTCTCCCCCAACGCCGTTCGCTGCTTGCTGCGCCATGTAATTAACAGTAATCCAGTAATGTAAATTCCGAACGCAAGTTAATAGTTAATCCAATCAACTGTATGTGATTCAAACTAAGATCAACTGTTTCAACACCACTGGATTTTGACAGGCATCAATCAGGTATCAATCAACTGACCATCAATCAAGGTCAGTGCCAAGAACGGACTATAAACTATGTTAACTGAAATATGTATATATGACAAAAAATATGACAAACTTAGATGCACCAGAAGGAAAACCGGTGACGACTAGACACTCTGATTAACATTTGTCTTGAATAACACTGGAAAAAGTACTATTCGAGGGTGCCGCAGAGTCCCGAGAAACAAAGGGAAAACCATTCTCTACAGTTTGAGTTGCCGAAATTGTGTCATGGAAAACAAGAGAACATGCACTAATGGAGACTAGCACAGGCGTCTCCCAAAAGAATCATTGACAACTCATGACTCATTTCCAGATTTTGTGGATCGCACCTCATCCGAATTTAGAAACAAATTGCAGAGTCGCGCCGAGAGTTTAAGCCTGGAAAGTCTCTTTGTGTCTGAGTCGTCTCCATGTTGGTCGCAAAATTCGCGCCGCCGCCATCTCCGTCGCAAAAGTCTGGAAATGGATGAGTTTGGTTCTACTGTTTCCTGAGCCGCGCTGTCTCCGCCTTGCTCGCGAAAGTCGCGGCTGAGTTTTTGGTCGCGAGTCTGGACATGCCAATTTTTTGTCGCGATATTTCTGTCGAGCCATCTTCTTTTCGATCGCGAAAGTCACGACGGTTTATTGTAGTCGCGAAAGTCTGGAAAGCCACATTTTGGTCGCCGAAGTCTGGACATGCCAAAAATTTGTCGCTAAAGTCTGGACATGCGTCTGGGATCTCGACCCGGGGTGACTTCGGAAGAGGTACTGGTGGCGACTAGCACAGCGTGTCCCGGTTGAAACGAGGAGCAAAAAAGTGACGATAACTTTGTTGAAAATGTATCGTGGGAGACACGGGAAAAGTATGTGACGGAAAAAGTCTGCCGTGAAAAACGGAACAAAATATGTGACCGGAAAAGTTGTAACCCTAAAAATTGTTACGGAAAGAGTGTAACGGAAAAACTACTTAAATACCTGAGATGAATACGGCAAAGACGTCTCAATAGACATGGAGGGGGAAATCGGTGAGGGCTGGTTGAACTGAAGTAAATTGGCGATGGGTGGTACATGAAAGAACTAGTTTCCAGTAAAATTTGAGGAGGAATACCAGCAGCGGCTGGCTCGAATAAGAAGTGTGCTGTGGAAAACACAGAAAGAAGGATTTGTGGTGAATAATACAGAAATTCACCAAGAGTAGAATCCCAATTTCACTCATTCATATTCATAAAATTTAAAACTCAACTGATCACGAAGCGTCACAAGAAATCAAAATGTGAAACTTATCTGTAAATTAACAATAAAACCCCTAAAATTGCAGTATCACCTGCATTTTGATTATCTTTTTGGCCCCAAATGTGCGCGGTAGCTCGCATACGGCAGGATTTCTCCCACCTCACATGAGCATCCATTTTGTGTTGTAACGAGTTATCAAATGGTTTTACGAGGTTGAATAGGAAAACCAAATATTTTTGTCTGATGAACGTCTGTTCCGCTTCTACGCAGTTATTGCCCAATATATCCGCCGGTAGCGCCGCGACTTGCGCTATTGTAAGCGTTTCTGTGAAGTAGAATGACGGCGGATTAAAGGCATGCTTCCCAATTACACCCCACGTGAATCATTTGATCCAAAGTTCTGACAGCATTGGAGGTTCGACTCATTTGCTTGGCCAAAAAGCGGTAATTAGCAACGGGTTTATCTCTCCCCCAAGGCCGTTCGCTGCTTGCTGCGCCATGTAATTAACAGTAATCCAGTAAAGTGAATTCCGAACGCAAGTTAATAGTTAATCTACTCAACTGTATGTGATTCAAACTAAGATCAACTGTTTCAGCACCACTGGATTTTGACAGGTATCAATCAGGTATCAATCAACTGACCATCAATCAAGGTCAGTGCCAAGAACGGACTATTAACTATGATAACTGAAATATGTATATATGATAAAAGATATGACAAACTTAGATGCACCAGAAGGAAAACCGGTGACGACTAGACACTCTGATTAACATTTGTCGTGGATAACACTGGAAAACGTACTATTTGAGGATGCCGCAGAGTCCCGAGAAACAAAGGGAAAACCATTCTCTATAGTTTGAGTTGCCGAAATTGTGTCATGGAAAACAAGAGAACAAGTACTAATGGAGACTAGCACAGGCGTCTCCCAAAAGAATCATTGACAACTCATGACTCATGTCCAGATTTTGTGGATCGCACCTCATCCGAATTTAGAAACAAATTGCAAAGTCGCGCCGAGATTTTAAGCCTGGAAAGTCTCTTTGGGTCTGGGTCGTCTCCACGTTGGTCGCAAAATTCGCGTCGCCGCCATCTCCGTCACAAAAGTCTGGAAATGGATGAGTTTGGTTCTACTGTTTCCTGAGCCGCGCTGTCTCCGCCTTGCTCGCGAAAGTCGCGGCTGAGTTTTTGGTCGCGAGTCTGGACATGCCAATTTTTTGTCGCGATATTTCTGTCGAGCCATCTTCATTTCGGTCGCGAAAGTCACGACGGATTATTGTAGTCGCGAAAGTCTGGAAAGCCACATTTTGGTCGCCGAAGTCTGGACATGCCAAAAATTTGTCGCTAAAGTCTGGACATGCGTCTGGGATCTCGACCCGGGGTGACTTCGGAAGAGGTACTGGTGGCGACTAGCACAGCGTGTCCCGGTTGAAACGAGGAGCAAAAAAGTGGCAATTATTTTGTTGAAAATGTATCGTGGGAGACACGGGAAAAGTATGTGACGGAAAAAGTCTGCCGTGAAAAACGGAACAAAATATGTGACCGGAAAAGTTGTAACCCTAAAAATTGTTACGGAAAGAGTGTAACGGAAAAACTACTTAAATACCTGAGATGAATACCGCAAAGACGTCTCAATAGACATGGAGGGGGAAATCGGTGAGGGCTGGTTGAACTGAAGTAAATTGGCGATGGGTGGTGCATGAAAGAACTAGTTAAGACTATTTAAAAAATTTCCAGTAAAATTTGAGGAGGAATACCAGCAGCGGCTGGCTCGAGTAAGAAGTGTGCTGTGGAAAACACAGAAAGAAGGATTTGTGGTGAATAATACAGAATTTCACCAAGAGTAGAATCCCAATTTCACTCATTCATATTCATTAAATTTAAAAATCAACTGATCACGAAGCGTCACAAGAAATCAAAATGTGAAACTTATCTGTAAATTAACAATAGAACCCCTAAAATTGCAGTATCACCTGCATTTTGGTTATCTTTTTGGCCCCAAATGTGCGCGGTAGCTCGCATACGGCAGGATTTCTCCCAACTCACATGAGCATCCATTTTGTGTTGTAACGAGTTATCAAATGGTTTTACGAGGTTGAATAGGAAAACCAAATATTTTTGTCTGATGAACGTCTGTTCCGCTTCTACGCAGTTATTGCCCAATATATCCGCCGGTAGCGCCGCGACTTGCGCTATTGTAAGCGTTTCTGTGAAGTAGACTGACGGCGGATTAAAGGCATGCTTCCCAATTACACCCCACGTGAATCATTTGATCCAAAGTTCTGACAGCATTGGAGGTTCGACTCATTTGCTCGGCCAAAAAGCGGTAATTAGCAACGGGTTTATCTCTCCCCCAAGGCCGTTCGCTGCTTGCTGCGCCATGTAATTAAGAGTAATCCAGTAAAGTAAATTCCGAACGCAAGTTAATAGTTAATCCAATCAACTGTATGTGATTCAAACTAAGATCAACTGTTTCAGCACCACTGGATTTTGACAGGTATCAATCAGGTATCAATCAACTGACCATCAATCAAGGTCAGTGCCAAGAACGGACTATTAACTATGATAACTGAAATATGTATATATGATAAAAGATATGACAAACTTAGATGCACCAGAAGGAAAACCGGTGACGACTAGACACTCTGATTAACATTTGTCGTGGATAACACTGGAAAAAGTACTATTCGAGGGTGCCGCAGAGTCCCGAGAAACAAAGGGAAAACCATTCTCTACAGTTTGAGTTGCCGAAATTGTGTCATGGAAAACAAGAGAACGAGTACTAATGAATACTAGCACAAGCGTCTCCCAAAAGAATCATTGACAACTCATGACTCATGTCCAGATTTTGTGGATCGCACCTCATCTGAATTTAGAAACAAATTGCAGAGTCACGCCGAGAGTTTAAGCCTGGAAAGTCTCTTTGGGTCTGGGTCGTCTCCACGTTGGTCGCAAAATTCGCGCCGCCGCCATCTCCGTCGCGAAAGTCTGGAAATGGATGAGTTTGGTTCTACTGTTTCCTGAGCCGCGCTGTCTCCGCCTTGCTCGCGAAAGTCGCGGCTGAGCTTTTGGTCGCGAGTCTGGACATGCCAATTTTTTGTCGCGATATTTCTGTCGAGCCATCTTCATTTCGGTCGCGAAAGTCACGACGGATTATTGTAGTCGCGAAAGTCTGGAAAGCCACATTTTGGTCGCCGAAGTCTGGACATGCCAAAAACTTGTCGCTAAAAACTGGACATGCGTCTGGGATCTCGACCCGGGGTGACTTCGGAAGAGGTACTGGTGGCGACTAGCACAGCGTGTCCCGGTTGAAACGAGGAGCAAAAAAGTGGCGATAAGTTTTTTGAAAATGTATCGTGGGAGACACGGGAAAAGTATGTGACGGGAAAAGTCTGCCGTGAAAAACGGAACAAAATATGTGACCGGAAAAGTTGTAACCCTAAAAATTGTTACGGAAAGAGTGTAGCGGAAAAAATACTTAAATACTTGAGATGCATACGGCAAAGACGTCTCAATAGACATGGAGGGGGAAATCGGTGAGGGCTGGTTGAACTGAAGTAAATTGGCGATGGGTGGTACATGAAAGAACTAGTTGCGACTATTTAAAAAATTTTCAGTAAAATTTGAGGAGGAATACCAGCAGCGGCTGGCTCGAGTAAGAAGTGTGCTGTGGAAAACACAGAAAGAAGGTTTTGTGGTGAATAATACAGAAGTTCACCAAGAGTAGAATCCCAACTTCACTCATTCATATTCATTAAAGTTAAAACTCAACTGATCACGAAGCGTCACAAGAAATCAAAATGTGAAACTTATCTGTAAATTAACAATAGAACCCCTAAAATTGCAGTATCACCTGCATTTTGATTATCTTTTTGGCCCCAAATGTGCGCTGTAGCTCGCATACGGCAGGATTTCTCCCACCCCACATGAGCATCCATTTTGTGTTGTAACGAGTTATCAAATGGTTTTACGAGGTTGAATAGGAAAACCAAATATTTTTGTCTGATGAACGTCTGTTCCGCTTCTACGCAGTTATTGCCCAATATATCCGCCGGTAGCGCCGCGACTTGCGCTATTGTAAGCGTTTCTGTGAAGTAGAATGACGGCGGATTAAAGGCATGCTTCCCAATTACACCCCACGTGAATCATTTGATCCAAAGTTCTGACAGCATTGGAGGTTCGGCTCATTTGCTCGGCCAAAAAGCGGTAATTAGCAACGGGTTTATCTCTCCCCCAAGGCCGATCGCTGATTGCTGCGCCATGTAATTAACAGTAATCCAGTGAAGTAAATTCCGAACGCAAGTTAATAGTTAATCCAATCAACTGTATGTGATTCAAACTAAAATCAACTGTTTCAGCACCACTGGATTTTGACAGGTATCAATCAGGTATCAATCAACTGACCATCAATCAAGGTCAGTGCCAAGAACGGACTATCAACTATGATAACTGAAATATGTATATATGACAAAAGATATGACAAACTTAGATGCACCAGAAGGAAAACCGGTGACGACTAGACACTCTGATTAACATTTGTCGTGGATAACACTGAAAAAAGTACTATTCGAGGGTGCCGCAGAGTCCCGAGAAACAAAGGGAAAACCATTCTCTACAGTTTGAGTTGCCGAAATTGTGTCATGGAAAACAAGAGAACGAGCACTAATGGAGACTAGCACAGGCGTCTCCCAAAAGAATCATTGACAACTCATGACTCATTTCCAGATTTTGTGGATCGCACCTCATCCGAATTTAGAAACAAATTGCAGAGTCGCGCCGAGAGTTTAAGCCTGGAAAGTCTCTTTGGGTCTGGGTCGTCTCCACGTTGGTCGCAAAATTCGCGCCGCTGCCATCTCCGTCGCAAAAGTCTGGAAATGGATGAGTTTGGTTCTACTGTTTCCTGAGCCGCGCTGTCTCCGCCTTGCTCGCGAAAGTCGCGGCTGAGTTTTTGGTCGCGAGTCTGGACATGCCAATTTTTTGTCGCGATATTTCTGTCGAGCCATCTTCATTTCGGTCGCGAAAGTCACGACGGATTATTGTAGTCGCGAAAGTCTGGAAAGCCACATTTTGGTCGCCGAAGTCTGGACATGCCAAAAATTTGTCGCTAAAGTCTGGACATGCGTCTGGGATCTCGACCCGGGGTGACTTCGGAAAAAGTACTGGTGGCGATTAGCACAGCGTGTCCCGGTTGAAAAAAGGAGCAAAAAAGTGACGATTACTTTGTTGAAAATGTATCGTGGGAGACACGGGAAAAATATGTGACGGGAAAAGTCTGCCGTGAAAAACGGAACAAAATATGTGACCGGAAAAGTTGTAACCCTAAAAATTTTTACGGAAAGAGTGTAACCATACTTGTCAACAGGCCGGGCCGCCCGTGGGCCTCAACGGGCCGGGCCGAGGTTTTCACTTTTGTCAACGGGCCCCAACGGGCCTTACTTTTTTTGACTAACCAATGTTATGTTTCAGTGCGCACTGTACAGCTTGCAGTGTGCTAAACGACATGACTACTACGTTCACTGCCGATTCATTGCAGAAAAAAGGTTTTTATAAATAAGTAAAACAATTAATTAAAATTGTTTTGAAACAAATTTGTTTTTTTTACCAAAAAAGCAGCAACGGGCCCCAACGGGCCGATATTTAATAAATTCCCTGTTTATCGGGCCGCCAACGGGCTCGACTTGAATTATATCGGGCCGGGCCGGGCCTCAATTATGGCGGCCCGTTAACAAGTCTGAGTGTAACGGAAAAAATATTTAAAGACTTGAGATGAATAGTGCAAAGACGTCTCAATAGACATGGAGGGGAAAATCGGTGAGGGCTGGTTGAACTGAAGAAAATTGGTGGTGGGTGGTACATGAAAGAACTAGTTGCGACTATTTAAAAAATTTCCAGAAATATTTGAGGAATACCAGCAGCGGCTGGCTCGAGTAAGAAGTGTGCTGTGGAAAAAACAGAAAGAAGGATTTGTGGTGAATAGTACAGAAGTGCACCAAGAGTAGAATCCCAACTTCACTCATTCATATTCATTAAATTTAAAACTCAACTGATCACGAAGCGTCACAATAAATCAAAATGTGAAACTTATATGTAAATTAACATTAGAACCCCTAAAATTGCAGTATCACCTGCATTTTGAATATCTTTTTGGCCCCGAATGTGCGCAGTAGCTCGCACAGGGGCGGATCTAGGATTTTCTCGAGGGGGGGGGGGGGGGGCGGATTTTCAAAAAATTTTGACGACCTTTTTTTTTTTTAGGTCGACCAAATTGATTTTTCGAGCTCTCCCAAAGCACTGTTTTGCCCCTTTTTTGGCAAAGTTTTCTGCGCCGCAGGCAAATTTTTGAAAAAACAGTCAAAAAAAGCCGTTTTTGGGCACTTTTTGAAAAATTTTGACAAAAAAATAGCGTTTTTTTGGCGCGCGCTCCCCCTCAAAGTTAGTATATATTGGCGCCAAAGGCGCCTTTAGAAAAAATTTAGGGTCGGTCGGCCAAAAATGGATTTCTGAAAAAGTATCAAAGGGGGACCCTTTGGGTCGGCAGGGGGTCGAATCCCTGAGGGGGGGGGGGGGGCGTCTGCCCCCCTCCCGCCCCCCCTAAATCCGCCCCTGAGCTCGCATACGGCGGGATTTCTCCCACCTCACATGAGCATCCATTTTGTGTTGTAACGAGGTAGCAAGTGGTTTTACGAGGTTGAATAGGAAAACCAAATATTTTTGTAAGAGCCAACAAAGTCTGGAAAAGCCTGATTCCTTTCATTTTATTAAATCCTCATTACTTTGCTGGAATACCTATCCGTTGTATAGCTACATTCCAGGGATTTGTAAATAAAAAATACAAGTCTCCTTTTTGAAACTCAAACTCATGTAAAAAGTAATATTTAATAATATAAATTATTAGCGACACAATTTACACAAAAGCAGCATTTTAAGAAATAAACATCATATGATATTGGTAAGGCACTAAGGAGCAAAAGATGAAAAGATGATGTATTTGGCAACAAATTAAGGACATCAGATAAGGCAAAAGATATGGTCAGTGACAAATGTAAGGCAGCATCGAAGAGAAACTGTTTCGTTCAGCTTTGTGGGTCTTGTCGGTTAAACTTGCATTCCCTTAAACTCGACCTTTTCATTTATTGTACACGTATACAACTCGGCGACATTGATTTCTTTCCATTGAACTTTTAAACATTACGAGGCCAAACTGTGCATTGTAAGCGGATTCCACAACAGGCCAAAATCAGATTTGTCGCGGAACCCGCAACATTGCTACTTTTCTTTGATTTTTTTTGCTGTTTTGGATTATCAGAAGCATATCAAAATTAAATTTAAGCATACCAGTTTATTCTGATGAAACTTCAATTCTTTTAGGATTTTAAAACAAAAATGGAAAAACGGGCACTTAAACGGTAGGAAGAAGGCATCATATTCAATTTTGATGTTTTGACTCAATTAAGGTTCAGACATAA
The DNA here is from genome assembly GCF_963678635.1 of Symsagittifera roscoffensis. Taxonomy (NCBI): domain Eukaryota; kingdom Metazoa; phylum Xenacoelomorpha; order Acoela; family Convolutidae; genus Symsagittifera; species Symsagittifera roscoffensis. The sequence continues at coordinate 24,670,053 of NC_087063.1, forward strand.
TAAAACAATAAACTTGATGACTGAAGTGGCCCAAATGAATTGTTTCTCTATTATCGGTCATTAGACTAGTAAATAGTTTAACTTGATTTATTTCAATATGATGCAGATACTACTGAGGAACTTTTGTTCAGGTGTGTGCTGCGAATGCGACTGAAGTAGTCGGGATTACGTGAGGCGCAACAGCAGGAGTCGCCATCTGCATCATGTGTTGGAGAGAGGTAACAGCGGCCGGGTGAGTTGCGAAAGAGAAAGCGGGCACAGAGGAGACTGAAGAGTGAGACGAAGAGATGAGATGTTGGGTGTCCATGTAGTTCCTCGGAGGAGCTGGCGGATACCGAGAACCCATCGTGTCCAGAGAGCAATTGAGAGACGCGTTTGTTGATCGACCTGAAATCAGACGCTGATTTTATTTTCTCAAGGTGCATTTTTGTAGCTACAAACGTTTAATCCAAGTACGCAACCAAGCCCCATTTGCTATCAAGTAACTGCCTTCGACAATTCATAAAAAGCGAAAATTCGTAACAGGCGACAATGTTTAACAAACGACAATTCGTAACACGACATTGGCAAGTAGCGACCACTCGCTCTGCTGCGCTTACATTCGGCACGATATGTATGAATCAGGATTTGCCGCCTAACCTACAGTCACGTAGTGTCGCTATCTACGACAGGAAGCCTCAAGAAATGCGTAACAAGTAGAAGGAATTCAATTAGGAGTAGTCTTGATACATTTCCGAAATTAAGGCTCTATTCGTGATTATCTACTTCCCTCTATTACTGCCGAAAGATGTGTGTTTCCAGCTTGTTCCGATTGGTACTTGCTTGTCGCTGACGCAACAAGCTCTGGACAAATGAGTTCAATTGAAACGAAGTGTCCAAAACTGAGATTGTGTTTTCGCGAAGAACTTTTCCCAAGCCAGACGTGCTTATAAATCTTTTTTCACAATGGGTCATTTCAATGACAACGTTCATTTTAGCCAGGTTATTGGCTGTTTGGATACAGAACTTTGAGTATAGTTGGCCAACACTGCCACAAATCTTTCTTTATTTGAAAAGCGTAATTTATACAGTACAGTTACTCTTTATATGCTCTTCACGTATTGTCGCTAAGTCCTTTAGAGACGAAAATAGAACAGCGAAATTTTGAGTTTTTTTTCATAAAATCCAATCAAAGGAAGAATAATTCGAATTCAGTTAAGAGCTCAAAGTCAAATATTTTTCAATATTCCCAACCTCAAAGTTTAGAATCAACTTTTTGCAAACTTTGCCAAACCTTCAATTTTGCCACACTTTCTTCATTTTTGCCACACTTTCTTTCAGTTTACTTAAGATTTGAAAGTTTACAGACGAAAACCTACATGATGCCAATCAAAATTGGATCAAGTTAACATCCCACGCACGACCCGACCCACCTCGTTTACTTCATCCCACACACGACCCGACCCACCCTCAAAACTACCGTGAAAGTAAAATATATGGATCTAGCCTGGGATATACCAAACAATCCCTCTTTCTTTAATGAAGGGGACGAGATTCTTAAATAGATAATTCAGAAAAATATCTAGACTTTTTGGCCAAGGAAAATGCAGGAAAATTAAAATTAACAGCTGACATCTCGAATCAACCGTACACTCTCCCACCCCCCCCCCCCATTGATGTGCCAATTTTATGTGCGCGTTTGTTTGAAATGCATACATTATACAGAATTATTTTTCAATTTTAATACGTGGTTGGAGGGAAATTCTACGGTTGGCCACTTAAGTGGGAGGGGGGGGGGGGGAGATTGTACGGTTGATCCGGCATCTCATATACTCTGCATTTGTTTGGACGCCAATAAACGCTTTTTTATTTGGGGGAGAGTCTTTAGTAGATACGCTAGCAGATCCATAACCTGCAGCTGTGTAGGGTATTGTAGGGTCGTGGTTGTGGCCATGTGTTGGTTCCTGGATGGTCATGTTCGAGAACCTCTGAATAGATTCGGCAGTGGACGAAGAAGACAGGTGATTATTAGACGACTGCTGCTGCATCAACATCTACAACAGAAAGAAGAATAGCCAGTTTCAATAAGCGATGCAACAGTACCACAGAAAAGACTCTGACATATGTTAATTTTCTCATTCAATATGGAGTTTTAATTTGGATCAAAAAATATTACTAGAATCAAACATCTCGATCGGACTAATAAAAATTGCAGCGAATCATATTTTACAAGAAAAAATTTGAGACTCGAAAGCGCTTAACTGAGCATGCTTATTATCACATCTACAGTGCTACCTAATTACATACATCTCTTCGAACTTTTTACCCTTGTGATAAGCTTTTTTTTCCCCGAAGACTTTTTTCCCGTAAATAACTTAAGGCACAGAATGGTCAAATGGTAAAAAATGTGTGGTTGCTTACGGTAACTGTATAAGCTTCATGCAGTTACGACCGTCATTTAGTTGTGTTACGCGTAGAGTTGAAAATGAGTTTTTGTAGGATTCCAAAAATTTTGGTACATTTTCGGCACAGATCGATAAAGTGAATAGCTTCCTAATGCTTTTTTTTTCGAATAACTTTTTTTTTATTTTGTATGCGAGTAATTGAGTTCTTTAAAGGGAATTGTTAAAATTTTTATTCAATCTATTAGACTTTTTCGATAAAGTGAAAAAAAAATTCAAAATTTTGAAAATGTTTTCAATTAATTTTGATTTTCTTTTGTAATTTTTTTCTTAGTTCAAGTAAAAAATTGTGTCAAACAAATGTTGTTATTGGTTGAACGATCGGCTAAAACAGGTTTAAAATTGTCTGTTGCGAATTGAAAGAATCAGTATCTTGAGTTTTCTAATTTACCTAAAGCCCTTGACTTCAAAACTTTTTTGCTTCAGTTTTTCTAATGACTTCTGGTTAATTCATACTTATCCGCTTTTTGTCTTAAGTCAGCTTTAATCATCAGAATTTTTTAGTTGAACAAAGTTTCATAATGCTATCCCAAAAAAAATCAAAAACTCGTCCGCTTCTTTATTTTTCCGTCCAACTCTTTTCGTCCGACTCTTTTACGTCTTCTTTTTCGTCCGACTCTTTTATGTCTTCGTCCGCCTCTTTATTTTTTCGGCTTTTAGTTCGAATTACACGAATACTTTTTGAAGATTCAGCTTTCTTCTTTTTTCTAATGGCCATTACTGTAAGCAATTGAGTAAAAATACTTTTCCGAAAACTTTCTTGCAATTTTTTGAATTTCTAATTTAAATTTCACAAATATATTTTTTTTAATTTTCATCCTATATTTTTTGTTTGTTGAGTAATGAGCACGGAATTTTTACGCATTGGATTATTACTCTCGCAAAAAGCATTGTGGGGTTCGTATCACTACGTACTTTTCGTTCTGATGCAATTTTAACGTTCAGTTGTCTTATTTGGCATCTTATTTTTAATTAAAATGATTTTGTTCCAGACAAATTGATACAATTTCCACATAAACTGATACAAATCGGTTCAATGTTCAATTTAGGTCTTTTTAGGTCTTGCATTAGCTAGATATAAAGCACTCGTGGACAAAAAACAAGAAAACATTTTGGTTGATTTTCTGCTTATTGGCTGTCAGTTAAAATTTTGTTTGCCGGCATTTCTACCTAATATTTTCTCTACTACAAATTTTCGGTTTTATTTTGAAGATTGATAAAACTCTGGCGAAATAGTTCCTAGTTTCTATTTTACTTTTTCTTCGCTCAAAATCGTGTGTGCTTTTTTTCAGCGCCATGCTGTTTTCAACCTATGCTTTTTGTATCGTAAGTGGTGCGACGCTCAGCTTTGCAAGTGTAAAACATTGAACGAAGTAGTTAGAACTCAAAACACTGTTAACTTCATGCCAGGCTTTTGATATCAGCATTTTCATATAAATGATTATGGAATCCACCCTAACATTAATTAAATTGGAGCTCAAACTAACAAATACTTAACTAATTAAAATTGATTACTAATTCTACCAACGCAAGAGCCAGATTCAACCAAGCTGTAATCACAACAGAGATTCAACTGCTCTGTATACGAAGAGAACAAACTATTCCTATCATGCTCTGACTTGCTTGTTTTTGGTTGAGAAAAACAAAAAAAAAACATTTTGGTTGATTTTCTGCTTATTGGCTGTCAGCTTAAATTTTGTTTGTCGGCGTTTCTACCTAATATTTTATCTACTACAAATTTTCGGTTTTATTTTGAAGATTGATAAAACTCTGGCGAAATAGTTCCTAGTTTCTTTTTTATTTTTTCTTCGCCCAAAGTCGTCTGTGCTTTTTTTCAGCGCCATGCTGTTTTCAACCTATGCTTTTTGTATCGTAAGTGGTGCGACGCTCAGCTTTGCATGTGTAAAACATTGAACGAAGTAGTTAGAACTCAAAACACTGTTAACTTCATGCCAGGCTTTTGACATCTGCATTTTCATTTAATGATTATGGAATCCACCCTAACATTAATTAAATTGGAGCTCAAACTAACAAATACTTAACTAATTAAAATTGATAAGTAATTCTAGCAACGCAAGAGCCAGATTCAACCAAGCCGTAATCACAACAGAGATTCAACTGCTCTGTATACGAAGAGAACAAACTATTCCTATCGTGCTATGACTTGCTCCAATCGATGAGATAGAATCTAGACGAATAGGTCTGACTCAAACATCCCTGGTGCAAGATATGCCTAACCGCTCCAGACGCGTAAAAAACAGCAATGAACACTGATAAACTGTTGCGCTGATTAATAACATAACAGCTCGAGAACAACCTGCAGAAAGACAAAATAATAGACCGGAAAAACCGTATATGACATGGTGACACCGTGCAAGACTCTATTTCTGGATTCACGGCTAGTCAACGGCAACTGGAGACTACAACACGTAAAAACACACCATGACAAGAGACATGTGCTGAAGCTGAAATGAGCAATTCAACCTGGTTCACACAGCACGGCTCAGGTGTGGACAGACTGACCACTCATTTTAAAGCAGACAAGCTACCTCAGTTGTCAAGGTGGAAAGGCTACCTTCCTTTTATCGACTCAAGCACCCTAAAAACACCCGGAAAACAATTTTTCACCTATAAAATAATTATTTAATTATTTCTTGGTTATTGAAGCAGTAAAAACTTGCGCGGGCTTGTTCGCATGTTGCTGTTTCAACTCCGTGTAATTCTTCGAACGCGTTGCTGATCTTAAGCGGAGCTTTCTTTTCATTTGGACATTTGTCAATCTGCGTTGTTGGCGCATTTCTTCGACATACGGTGGTCCAAACCTCAACCGGTAAAGCCTTTCGTTGAAATAACTCTGTTTTAATGTGCTTCTTAATTTATTATCTTCCCGTTGCTTACAGCAATGATGTGTCGGTCATGAATACACTTTGCAACAGTATCGCTCAATCTCTTCAGACAAGGAACTTTTAACAACTGCTGTGTCAGCTTAGTCTTTCCCATTAAACACTCTGAAAGATGGCACAACAGACTCAGAGTAGCAAAAAGTAGCAAATATTTGAAAGGTAGCGACCATATAACGACCACTAGCGACCAGTCGCTACAATAATGACCAAGTGGTTACCCTGGATGTGGGTAGCCGAGCAACAATCAAGGATCAACTTAGACAGGCGAGAAAGACGACTACTAATACTTGTCATCAACCCGCTTCACGCATTATTTCAATTTGGAGAACCAAAGCTGCAGACTGTGACCTAAAGCATCCCTACCTCTTGTTGCAATGCACGTAGATGGTTTGGCAAGTGAGCTACTGACCCAGAAGAAAATGAAATAGAAAATAGGTATCCAATAACAAAAAAGTCGGTGAGCTCAAAATTAACTCAAAACTCTCACAAGCGCAGTAAAATGGTGTTGATTAAAAAAAGTACCCCAATACCAAAAGTAAAGTAGCCAAAAATTTAGCACACAAAAACCACTAGCTAGTTGAAATTTACTGAAACTAGTAATTTTTTGTCTCAACCCAAAATTGACTGAGTGCTGAATCTGTTATCAACAATTCTATTATGAAAATGACAATCATTCAATTGTTACAAGACGACAAACGCGCATTGAGCGACTGTGCCAAGAATACATCGGATACCAGTGAACCTCTTGCAATTTCATCTACGAGACGATGTGCTAAGATTCTATCAAACTTTGCCTGCAGCCATCAGAGGAAACGTCACGAACAATCTCGCAGCCCTAAAAGATCACTTTTGCAATCCCCAGCTTCATGAAGTACACGTCCTGTAGTTAAAGGAACTCCAATTAAACTCAGGAGATACGCCTGAAACTTTCCTGATGAGCCTAACAAAAAAGCGTGCGTAGCGTATCGAGCGTATCTCACACCAGATTTGCCAGCCGTAGCCACGATTGACGGTGCCGCAGCGGATGCGGCGGTACAAGCAGCTCTCTTTCACACTGAAACAGCTCAAAGGTAAGAAAGATTAGAAGCAGTAAATGACAATCGGAATGAACAAATCAAGCGATTGTTCAAAAAAGGAATGTCAGGCTGGTTGAGATCAAAATTACTGGAGGTACCTTGAGCTACCACAATTCAGGTCCTTTGTAACTTGACAAAGAAGCAAATCACGGTTCGAGAGATTCGTCGAGCCGATGATTGCCCTGGAGACGGATTTAACGAAGTAAACTATAAAGCCCCAGAAAACCTTATAAGCGCTCTCACCAAGCTGTTGAGGATTATTATCGAGCTTGTAAAAAGTAAAAAAAAATGTGTCAAACAAATGTTGTTATTGGTTGAACGATCGGCTAAAACAGGTTTAAAACTGTCTGTTGCGAATTGAAAGAATCAGTATCTTGAGTTTTTTAACTTACCTAAAGCCCTTGACTTCAAAACTTTTTTGCTTCAGTTTTTCTAATGACTTCTGGTTAATTCATACTTAACCGCTTTTTGTCTTAAGTCAGCTGTAATCATCAGAGTTTTTTTAGTTGAACAAAGTTTCATAATGCTTTCCCAAAAAAAAATCAAAAACTCGTCCGCTTCTTTATTTTTCCGTCCGACTCTTTTCGTCCGCCTTATGTCTTCGTCCGCCTCTTTATTTTTTCGGCTTTTAGTTCGAGTTACACGAATACTTTATGAAAATTCAGCTTTCTTCTTTTTCTAATGGCCATTACTGTAAGTAATTGAGTAAAAATACTTTTCCGAAAACTTTGTTGCAATTTTTTGAATTTCTAGTTTAAATTTCACAAATATTTTTTTTTATATTGTTCATCCTATATTTTTTGTTTGTTGATTAATGAGCACGGAATTGTTACGCATTGGATTATTATTCTCGCAATAAGCATTGTGGGGTTCGTATCACTACGTACTTTTCGTTCCGATGCAATTTTAACGTTCAGTTGTCTTATTTGGCATGTTATTTTTGCTTAAAATGATTTTGTTCCGGACAAATTGATACAATTTCCACACAAACTGGTACAAATCGGTTCAATGTTCGATTTAGGTCTTTTTAGGTCTTGCATTAGCTAGATATAAAGCACTCGTGGACAAAAAACAAGAAAACATTTCGGTTGATTTTCTGCTTATTGGCTGTCAGTTAAAAATTTGTTTGTCGCCGTTTCTACCTAATATTTTCTCTACTACAAATTTTCGGTTTTACTTTGAAGATTGATAAAACTCTGGCGAAACAGTTCCTAGTTTCTATTTTACTTTTTCTTCGCTCAAAATCGTGTGTGCTTTTTTTCAGCGCCATGCTGTTTTCAACCTATGCTTTTTGTATCGTAAGTGGTGCGACGCTCAGCTTTGCAAGTGTAAAACATTGAACGAAGTAGTTAGAATTCAAAACACTGTTAACTTCATGCCAGGCTTTTGATATCAGCATTTTCATATAAATGATTATGGAATCCACCCTAACATTAATTAAATTGGAGCTCAAACTAACAAATACTTAACTAATTAAAATTGATTACTAATTCTACCAACGCAAGAGCCAGATTCAACCAAGCTGTAATCACAACAGAGATTCAACTGCTCTGTATACGAAGAGAACAAACTATTCCTATCATGCTCTGACTTGCTTGTTTTTGGTTGAGAAAAACAAAAAAAAAACATTTTGGTTGATTTTCTGCTTATTGGCTGTCAGCTTAAATTTTGTTTGTCGGCGTTTCTACCTAATATTTTATCTACTACAAATTTTTGGTTGTATTTTGAAGATTGATAAAACTCTGGCGAAAAAGTTCCTAGTTTCTTTTTTTATTTTTTTCGCTCAAAGTCTTCTGTGCTTTTTTTCAGCGCCATGCTGTTTTCAACCTATGCTTTTTGTATCGTACGTGGTGCGACGCTCAGCTTTGCATGTGTAAAACATTGAACGAAGTAGTTAGAATTCAAAACACTGTTAACTTCATGCCAGGCTTTTGATATCAGCATTTTCATATAAATGATTATGGAATCCACCCTAACATTAATTAAATTGGAGCTCAAACTAACAAATACTTAACTAATTAAAATTGATTACTAATTCTACCAACGCAAGAGCCAGATTCAACCAAGCTGTAATCACAACAGAGATTCAACTGCTCTGTATACGAAGAGAACAAACTATTCCTATCATGCTCTGACTTGCTTGTTTTTGGTTGAGAAAAACAAGAAAAACATTTTGGTTGATTTTCTGCTTATTGGCTGTCAGCTTAAATTTTGTTTGTCGGCGTTTCTACCTAATATTTTATCTACTACAAATTTTCGGTTGTATTTTGAAGATTGATAAAACTCTGGCGAAAAAGTTCCTAGTTTCTGTTTTTATTTTTTTCGCTCAAAGTCTTCTGTGCTTTTTTTCAGCGCCATGCTGTTTTCAACCTATGCTTTTTGTATCGTACGTGGTGCGACGCTCAGCTTTGCATGTGTAAAAACATTGAACGAAGTTGTTAGAACTCAAAACACTGTTAAATTCATGCCAGGCTTTTGATATCAGCATTTTCATATAAATGATTATGAAATCCACCCTAACAATAATTAAATTGGAGCTCAAACTAACAAATACTTAACTAATTAAAATTGATAACTAATTCTACCAACGCAAGAGCCAGATTCAACCAAGCTGTAATCACAACAGAGATTCAACTGCTCTGTATACGAAGAAAACAAACTATTCCTATCGTGCTATGACTTGCTCCAATCGATGAGATAGAATCTAGACGAATAGGTCTGACTCAAACATCCCTGGTGCAAGATATGCCTAACCGCTCCAGACGCGTAAAAAACATAACAGCTCGAGAACAACCTGCAGAAAGATAAAATAATAGACAGGAAAAATTGTATATGACATGGTGACAATCAAAACACCAGTAAATGACAATCGGAATGAACAAATCAAGCGATTGTTCAAAAGGAATGCCAGACTGGTTGAGATCAAAATTACTGGAGGTACCTTGAGCTACCACAATTCAGGTCCTTTGTAACTTGACAAAGAAGCAAATCACGGTTCGTGAGATTCGTCGAGCCGATGATTGCCCTGGAGACGGATTTAACGAAGTAAACTAAAAAGCCCCAGAAAACCTTATAAGCGCTCTCACCAAGCTGTTGAGGATTATTATCGAGCTTGTAAAAAGTAAAAAAAAAATGTGTCAAACAAATGTTGTTATTGGTTGAACGATCGGCTAAAACAGGTTTAAAACTGTCTGTTGCGAATTGAAAGAATCAGTATCTTGAGTTTTTTAATTTACCTAAAGCCCTTGACTTCAAAACTTTTTTGCTTCAGTTTTTCTAATGACTTCTGGTTAATTCATACTTAACCGCTTTTTGTCTTAAGTCAGCTGTAATCATCAGAGTTTTTTACTTGAACTAAGTTTCATAATGCTATCCCAAAAAAAAATCAAAAACTCGTCCGCTTCTTTATTTTTCCGTCCGGCTCTTTTCGTCCGCCTTATGTCTTCGTCCGCCTCTTTATTGTTGTTATTGTGACCTAAAGCGCTTATATGTTGTAACCTAAAGATGTTGATTAAAAAAGTACCCCAATACCAAAAGTAAAGTAGCCAAAAATTTAGCACACGAAAACCACTACCTGGTAGAAATTTACTGAAACTAGCAATTTTTTGTCTCAACCCAAAATTGCTTGAGTGCTGAATCTGTTATCAATAATTCTATTATGAAAATGACAATCATTCAATTGTTACAAGACGACAAACGCGCATTGAGCGATTGTGCCAAGAATACATCGGATACCAGGATCACAACAAGTGAACCTATTGCAATTTCATCTACGAGACGATGTGCTAAGATTCTATCAAACTTTGCCTGCAGCCATCAGAGGAAACGTCACGAACAATCTCGCAGCCCTAAAAGATCACTTTTGCAATCCCCAGTTTCATGAAGTACACGTCCTGTAGTTAAAGGAACTCCACTTAAACTCAGGAGATACGCCTGAAACTTTCCTGATGAGCCTAACAAAAAAGCGTGCGTAGCGTATCGAGCCTACCTGACACCAGATTTGCCAGCCGTAGCCCCGATTGACGGTGCCGCAGCGGATGCGGCGGCACAAGCAGCTCTCTTTCACACTGAAACAGCTCAAAGGCAAGAAAGATTAGAAGCAGTAAATGACAATCGGAATGAACAAATCAAGCGATTGTTCAAAAGGAATGCCAGACTGGTTGAGATCAAAATTACTGGAGGTACCTTGAGCTACCACAATTCAGGTCCTTTGTAACTTGACAAAAAAGCAAATCACGGTTCGTGAGATTCGTCAAGCCGATGATTGCCCTGGAGACGGATTTAACGAAGTAAACTACAAAGCCCCAGAAAACCTTATAAGCGCTCTCACCAAGCTATTGAGGATTATTATCGACCTTGTAAAAAGAGTCTCCTATTATATAAAACTTACGTATTTCCGACTTGTTGATTCTTCAGCTGGTTTATACTTCGTCTGGTTATATCTCACCATAAAACTTGCATAAACCAAACTTTTAAAAGTATCGCTTTTTAAAGGATAATGTTCGGTACTAAAACCGAAACAGTAAGTCGAGGAAACAGAGCAGCTTTTCTTTCAAAGCTGATAAATACAGCAGAAATCAAATTATCTAGGATTTCAAATGTAAAGGAGTTAATTGACCAGGAATTTAAATTGAATGGTAAGAAAGTTTGAAACTTTTAAAAATTCTAGCTACAAATTTACATGAATGCATTTTCATACCAGAAAATTTCAATACAGCCCTGTAAATTTTCATGCAAGGATACAGTGCGCTTCACTAAAAAACTAACAACCAATTCAAGATTACCTGAGCAGTTGAAGACATGTTCTGATGACCCGAAATCATCGAGGAACTCTGATGCCCATGTTGTACCATAGTGAGGGCGTTGTCATAAAATAGTTCCTGAATCGAGGGGCTTATTTGTGAAATGTCTTCAGCTAGAGAGCCTTCTCGGGGGCGACCGCCGTTGCATAGCAACGCCCACTCCATCATTTGCTCAGATGGATCGAGAGCAAAATTGGACAAACTTGTAATTACATCACAAGTGTCTTCGGTCCGGTTTATTTTAGATGAGTTGCTTGGAAAAATTTGGTGATTTGGAGCAACATTATAACCGATTGAGGTTGGAATACTGTTTCGGCTAGTTTCGAAATCCGTTATCATGTCGGGCGACAGCGACGGGTGCACATCGAACCCTGAATAGCCGTTTGAAAACGGTGAAAAAATTTCGGGATCGAGTTTATGAGATGATCTACCTTGGATAGAAATAATCTGGTTAGAATCTTGCGTGAAAATTGGAGTTTGTCCACTCATGTCTTTAAGAGTTTGTGCGAAATTCAAATCAAGTGCATTTGGCCTCATGTTCGTGGAGATCAGTTGAAAATTAGCTTATGTCTTCGTCCGCCTCTTTATTGTTGTTATTGTGACCTAAAGCGCTTATATGTTGTGACCTAAAGATGTTGATTAAAAAAGTACCCCAATACCAAAAGTAAAGTAGCCAAAAATTTAGCACACGGATACCAGGATCACAACAAGTGAACCTATTGCAATTTCATCTACGAGACGATGTGCTAAGATTCTATCAAACTTTGCCTGCAGCCATCAGAGGAAACGTCACGAACAATCTCGCAGCCCTAAAAGATCACTTTTGCAATCCCCAGCTTCATGAAGTACACGTCCTGTAGTTAAAGGAACTCCACTTAAACTCAGGAGATAAGCCTGAAACTTTCCTGATGAGCCTAACAAAAAAGCGTGCGTAGCGTATCGAGCGTACCTGACACCAGATTTGCCAGCCGTAGCCCCGATTGACGGTGCCGCAGCGGATGCGGCGGCACAAGCAGCTCTCTTTCACACTGAAACAGCTCAAAGGCAAGAAAGATTAGAAGCAGTAAATGACAATCGGAATGAACAAATCAAGCGATTGTTCAAAAGGAATGCCAGACTGGTTGAGATCAAAATTACTGGAGGTACCTTGAGCTACCACAATTCAGGTCCTTTGTAACTTGACAAAAAAGCAAATCACGGTTCGTGAGATTCGTCGAGCCGATGATTGCCCTGGAGACGGATTTAACGAAGTAAACTACAAAGCCCCAGAAAACCTTATAAGCGCTCTCACCAAGCTATTGAGGATTATTATCGACCTTGTAAAAAGAGTCTCCTATTATATAAAACTTACGTATTTCCGACTTGTTGATTCTTCAGCTGGTTTATACTTCGTCTGGTTATATCTCAACATAAAACTTGCATAAACCAAACTTTTAAAAGTATCGCTTTTTAAAGGATAATGTTCGGTACTAAAACCGAAACAGTAAGTCGAGGAAACAGAGCAGCTTTTCTTTCAAAGCTGATAAATACAGCAGAAATCAAATTATCTAGGATTTCAAATGTAAAGGAGTTAATTGACCAGGAATTTAAATTGAATGGTAAGAAAGTTTAAAACTTTTAAAAATTCTAGCTACAAATTTACATGAATGCATTTTCATACCAGAAAAGTTCAATACAGCCCTGTAAATTTTCATGCAAGGATACAGTGCGCTTCACTAAAAAACTAACAACCAATTCAAGATTACCTGAGCAGCTGAAGACATGTTCTGATGACCCGAAATCATCGAGGAACTCTGATGCCCATGTTGTACCATAGTGAGGGGGTTGTCATAAAATAGTTCCTGAATCGAGGGGCTTATTTGTGAAATGTCTTCAGCTAGAGAGCCTTCTCGGGGGCGACCGCCGTTGCATAGCAACGCCCACTCCATCATTTGCTCAGATGGATCGAGAGCAAAATTGGACAAACTTGTAATTACATCACATGTGTCTTCGGTCCGGTTTATTTTAGATGAGTTGCTTGGAAAAATTTGGTGATTTGGAGCAACATTATAACCGATTGAGGTTGGAATACTGTTTCGGCTAGTTTCGAAATCCGTTATCATGTCGGGCGACAGCGACGGGTGCACATCGAACCCTGAATAGCCGTTTGAAAACGGTGAAAAAATTTCGGGATCGAGTTTATGAGATGATCTACCTTGGATAGAAATATTCTGGTTAGAATCTTGCGTGAAAATTGGAGTTTGTCCACTCATGTCTTTAAGAGTTTGTGCGAAATTCAAATCAAGTGCATTTGGCCTCATGTTCGTGGAGATCAGTTGAAAATTAGCTTGTGGTGACACAGATGTGATCATATTTTGTTCATTGTTGACCGAAATTGGAGTGCCAAATTTTTCCTGGTTCAATGGAAGTGACATTAAATTTGAATTTTTAGAATTAATTGGGAAATTAACTTGGTTCGACAAAGAGAGCTCAGGAAAATTACAGAAATTGGAAATGACATCAGCATGCGTTTTTTGTTCGTTTTGCATGCTATGCGTGGTCGAGTTATTTTCGCTGTTGGAGACATGGATCGTATTTCGCTGATGACTGTTTTGATGATCGATCTAAAACAAAAGAGAAACCTTGTTTATTTAAGAAGTGCTCGCAATTAAAAGAAAAGGACCGAAACCTTGAACAAACATTTGAATGTATGTGTAGTGAGCGCTTTAGGTAAATAAAGTTTCAAGTGTCGGAACAAGATAATTCACGTCCCAACGTGACACATGAAAATAAGGGTGCCGGACATCAAGCCGACGGGACTTGAAGCCGAATCGTATAATAAGGGACTTCAAGCCGAAAACTTTCTCATTAAGTCATGAAATAAGATTAATTTGAACACTTTTCTGAAGATTTTCTCATTTTCATGATCTTTAGTCGGTTTTAATTAGCGGTTTCATAAAATTTAAACCTCCAAATGATGTTTAGGAAAGTTGAAAAATAAAACACGGTTGAAGGCAAATTTCTTGTTTATAATTTGGGCATTTCAAAAACCGGCTGATATTATTAACGGATGTCAATCCTAAGTGATTCATTGTCATAAATAACGCTTATTATGGACTAAACTAGCGTAAGATTTTGAAAAGCAACGTTTTATAGATTAAAAAAATATTGATTTGAGGTGCTTGTAAAGTTTAATTTCGGCCTGAAATCCCTTCGGCTTGAAGTCCCGTCGGCTTGTTGTCCTAGACCCACTTGATGAAGGTTCATCGAAACAATGGATCAATTGAGCAATCTCACCCCCCCCCATTCTCGCGTGGGGGGAGATAGCTCAATAGGTACTTCAGACATGTTTATAACCACTTGAAAGTAGTTTAAATGATATGATAATATGAACGAGATTCTCCAACGAATATGGAACGCCAACTTTTACAATATCAAAGCTCAAAAATTACATTCATGAACGTAACATTCAGTGAAAACAAAATCAATAAAACTGAGGCACATAAAGCGACTTTTTTCTGTCCTAAATGAAAAAAAAGCTATTGCGTACAATAGTAAGGTGCTTAAGAGAGCTTTTTTGGTATTCAGATACAAGTTCAGTGCACCAAGCCTGATACTCGTTTTCCTCAATGAGAGGCAAGAGTCGCCCAAACAAAATTTTGCAAATTAATTTTTTTTCTTCAATTTTTCGATTTTTTCTTTTTCAAAATTTTTCTCGATACTCATATAAAATTAACTCCCGTCGATCAATTGATTGCGTGCCATAAGCACATCAACCATCTAATTGCGTTTGTTGGCGCCTTTTGTGGTGTCTTAGTTTTTGCTTGGGGGGAGATAGCTCAATTGGTCAATACTGGGGGGAGATTGCTCAATTGATCCGAAACAATAACCAGCGACAGCGAAATTTGACTAATGGACCAAGTTTATACCCCCCTCCCCCAAATAAACCAAGTTAAGATCATCCACCCCAGCGTTCAATTTCGATTAAATTTAATCGCTAAGCGCTGCGTGTAAAATGCTCTATTCTGATCGGCTAAAAATTGTCAGAACCAACGAACGCAGAACCAAGTTAATATCCTTCCCGTAAACGGCTTTGAGGGGAGGGGGGTAAGTTAACTGTAAAAAGTTATCATGGTTGAGAGACACAATAACACAGGGACCAAAAGCACCTCTTGGCGTTCATTTTTTTTCTTTAAATGTTCAAAAAGTATTTGAGAAATGTATCAAGTCAACAATCAATGATGGAAAAAAATCAACAACGGTTCGAAATAGAGATGTACCGGATTCCGGTTCCGGAATCCGGCAAATCCGGCAATTTTGGGATGTCAATCCGGATCCGGAATCCGGTAAAAAGTAACCGGATTTTACCGGATTTGATTCGCCTAAAATTTGTTGAATTCTCAGTTAAAAAATAAGTTTGCAACTGTTTTTATTCAAGCTGTTACACAGAAATTTTACTCAATGTATAAATTATTGAAGAAGTAAAAAGTTATCATGAATCAAAACAAGCTGTTCGGAAAATTCTGGTAAATAGCGTGAAAACGAGGCGCGAATGACGCATATACATCAAACAAAAACTACTCGTAGCAGTAATACTTGATTTCAACAGCTGCACTCAAATTACTGACAAACAATTAAATGAAATCCGGAATCCGGTTCTTTTTTTACCGGATTCAATCCGGATCCGGTAATCCGGTAAATTTCGATCCGGTCACATCTCTAGTTCGAAATAGAAAATTGCGAAGAACATACTTAGCAGTTTTGAACATAGATTTTCCTTCACAACCCACTTTTCCTAGCATGCACAACTTACTTTAAATTTTGACCCAAAACAATAAAAGATTAGTCAGATTGCTTTGAAAACCCTTCTCCCGCCAATACGCGATGTAAAGAGCAAGCTTAAAAACAGTAGTAACAGACCAAAAAATAGCCTCAATTGAATTTTGAATGATTTTTGAGCCGTAATAAATCGCCGCTCACGCAAAAACAGAAAGAAATGAATCGCGCTTCAACTATCCCAAGTTTACAAACCAGATCTTTACAAAAAGTAATAAGCGCGGTAAAAAAAATCTATCAATTAAGAGCTCATGGGAAAAAAATTTCAGGTGGTACAATAAAGCGAACCGAAGCTTAGCAACTCTTAAGATATAATGATGTATGCCTATATGGTAAACAAGACTGCTCGTATCAGGGCGACACACTGAATGTCTTTTTTTTTGCATTTTCACTTCTATGGAATAATTTAAAACAAAATACTTGATGAAACTTTCACGAAAAAATTCAAAAATTTCAAAACCCTTATATGTTTTTTGTTGAAAATTAACCCCTCGCCCGCTATGTTAAGTACAAAGTGATATGTTTAGCTTCTAGCAAAATATTAAATAGACCAAAGAGCATGCCTCAATCCATATTGAAACGATTTTGAATACGGATTATAAGTCTGCACTTACGCATTAATAGCTCGAAATGTATCCCACGTTAATTGTCTCAAATTGGCAATTTAAACCTCCATATTATAATAAAAAACTATCACAGGTGAAGTTTCTTAATATAATTGCAAAGTTAAAACGATTGCAAAGTGTTGAAAAACCGAGAAAATATCAATCGTTAAAAACAACAGAAATAAATCTGGTTTTTTAAATTTTGTAAATAAATGAAATGACATTTTCAGATTATACAGAAAAAGTGCAATTCAAGCACCCTGAAACTATATTTGCAGAGAAAATTGTTCGTTTTAAACTATGAACGGAAGTGGAAATTATACATTACTAAAAAAGAAGTTTGGAAAGCGAAAATAAAATTGATTTTTACTATTTCCATCAAATTTTTAAATAAATAAACGAAAATCAAAACCTTTTTTCAGTCAGTATTTTGTCAGTTTCTCCCGTATATCGATGAAAATTAAACGAAAATTAAATACGATTTTGCAGGAACATTTTGAAAGCAAATCAGAAAAACCACTTTTGCGAAAACTAATATAACAAAAATGCAACCACCATAAGCTGAAAAAAACTCAGTTCGAATAATTATATGCGTGCACGTAACTTTCAAACGAGCTTGCGAATAATTTATAATAATAAACACCAGTTTATACTAGCCGACGGAGAGAAAACTAAATCAGAACAAAACCAACAAGAGATAATAGTTTCCAAACTCTGTCCTTACGCATGCAATCGCTAAAAACTCATTGATCCGACCATTTGAAAAACGTGGAGGAACTTTGTATTCGGGTGTGTTTTCGGTTTTTTGTTTTCCAAGCAAAATCAGATACCTCAAACAATTATCGGAATGGATCGTGTGATACATCATATAAAAGTCCTTTCAGTCGTTATTCGCGTCGACTCCAAGCAAAATCAGATGCCTCAAACAATTATCGGAATGGGTCGTGTGATACATCATATAAAAGTCCTTTCAGACGTTATTCGAAAGTTCTTTCCCTCTAAAGATCGAGAAAAACCAGTTTGAAATTTTTGTTCTGATTTCAGGCTAATAAATTGAGCGTGCAGGCGTACAATAACTTATTTATGCTCAATTTAAGCCGTGAAAATTTAGTTTCACTAGAGTAAAGTTAATTTTTGTTTAAGTTGTTAAGTTAAGTTTACTAACTTGGTGCTTGATGGGTGTGATTGCGATTTGGTAACCTGGTGCAGAATGCTGCAAATTGTGGCTCGATACAAGAGGGTCTAACCATATTCTATTCTTATTTGCTCTGTGGGAAATGGAGTCACTTGTAAACGCCCTGGCTCTAGGACTATCGAGAAACTCTTGATCATGGTTGTGATTCATTACTGAGAAACTTGCAAGGTCATTCGTGGATTCAGTTGGCGTGAAATAGTAATTCTGATCAAACAGGGATCCATTGTTATCTGTTGAACATCGAACTTGACCAAGTTTTGAGTTAGGAGCTACGCACAAATTTGTGTTAAAAATGTTGACAGATGTTTCGCTTTTGCACCTGCTTGCTGGGCGGTTCGTATCTACCGAAGCACCGGATACTGACGGAGCTTCGCGATGAACAACCGATGACTTGCGCTTGGCAGTCGCAACTGTTCTTGTGCTGGCACTTGACATTGAATTTGATCGTGGCGGCGTTCCAGCTTGACCTGGAGTTTCATCTACGACCCAAAATGACCCCTTTTCTTTTGGATCTGAGCTTTGTTTGCGTTTGAACTGTTTGCCCAAAGAAAGATTGTGACGTACGGAGTTTTTCCAGCCCTTACTTTCCTTGTGTTTGTTGAAGTAGGGTAATTTCTCCACGAAGAACTGGTAGATGTCACCCAGTTTCGCCTTTTTACTCGGTTTCGACTGAAACAATCAAAAACATCAAATTTAATGAATGCTGTATATCAAGAAGAGGCTTGATATGTGTGGAAGACTCCCTTCGCCAACCGAAAGAGGCTCTTTTCCAGTTTCCCACCCCTCGTAAAAAAGTGAAACCGATTTTTTAAACTATTAACCAATTAAAATATTTTTAACCAAATCGGTTTACCCAAGTTTGCTTTTAAACATTGATAAAAGAAATTATAAATAAGTTCTATTTTATTGTTAATAATGCAAGCTTTAAGTATTCGGAATGCGAATTTGGCGGTCGTTATCAAATTGGGATCAACCGTACAATTTCACCCCCTTAATGACCCAACGTAGAAAACCCTTCCCAAGCATGTATTAAATCTGAAAATTGTTAAAATTACAAAATAAAGCTGTTCGAAAAAATTGTTCAAACGGCATTTTGCATTTAAAAAATGTTGTAAAAATTTGTTCACCTGTTCACGCTGACACGTTTTGAAGCAATCATTACATGAAAAGTGATTTTAAATAGACTTTCATATGTTGAGTTTCAGAAAACAAATCAAAGAGGGGGGACTGGAAAAGAGCCCCGAAAGATCCCTCTTTAATATAAGTTAATGGCAACATTTTTGATGAAGGAATTTTTACTTAATTGCAAAGCGCAGAGGAAGCAAAAGCGCAGCTAAAAATTCACTTTCTACAAAAATGTCAAATATTAGAACTTCCCAAGATCTAACTTTACCGTTTCAAATGACCTACAAACTTGGAGCTTGACTTTAGACAAATATTCCAATTTTTGTTTTAAATATCATTTTTCGAATGCAAGAAAAAAGAAAAGGTTCGCAGTAACTTTTGACGCCAAAATTCTATGAAAACATTTGATAGACATTTAATCATTCTACTTATTAATTAAAAAACAATACAAGCATCCGACCTTGATTGCATTTGTGATGATGTCGGCGTAGCTCTCATTGCCCCAAGCATTCCTGGAAGATCGAGATTCTGAGAAGGAGCCTCCATACTTGTAGTCAGAACTATCTGCTTCAATCTGGTCACCGCAAACACTGCTGCTACTCACTGGCTCCTGCTGGCTGTTAGGATACTTTGTACTTGAGCAGCATGGCTCTTGCTTGACATCTGAAATTAGAATTTAATTTTAATTTTATTTACAACTTAATTTTATTGCGAGTGAAAAAACTGTTTAAAAACGAGCACTTCAAGTAACGCTTTTAAAAAAAATTGGTTTTTATCTGGAGTTCTTTTGCTGGTTATTAGGAAAACTGATTTTAATTAATCTTGTGCTAAATGAGACTTCGAGATGAAAATACCACGTGGAAACGGAAAAAAAACATGGTAAATTATCTCTGAATTCATGGCTCTGTTGCCGTTTCTCCCACCAGGAAAAAAATTGGATTTGCGCGCACGTCGTAGATTGTACAAGGCTTTGTATGAAGATCAAATGCGTTTGGAATTGAGTAATTGCATGCCAAATGGGCAATAAGTTTTATGGTAAAATTTACAGGTGTGTAGTGCAGGGTGTAAAATAGACATTATCATTTTACAGAGTTTGTACGAACAATTTGCACAGACCGAGTTGAAAACTAAACCGTCAGCTTACTTGAACTCGAAGATGTGACCCATGAAACCTGTACAGAGTTAGACGGTATGTTCCTCTCTGACTCAAGCTGTACTTCAATCGGACCTGCCGATGACTTCACGCGTAGGCTGAAATCAGAGGGACACGTATTTCGTCGCCTTTTGCAGGATGACAACTCAAACTCGTCCCCATCGTCGCCTAGAATGTCGAAAAATTTAGCTCCAGAAGCTGGTACGCTGATAATAGCGGGAACTTTAAAACCGAGTCGGATACAGGCTGTTTTTTGAACACCTGTTATCTCCTATAGGCTAACTTGGCCAAAAATACACAAAAATTTTTTTGATCACTAAGAACATCGACGTTTTATGCTCAAAATTTGAACGATAATTCACTTGACATTTTGAAAATTTGGCGCTAAAAATATTTTCAAAAATCGAAGACTAGATCAAATGGCTGTGGTTAATAAACTTGGAAATTTTCTGAATTAGATTCAAAAATGTATTCATAAAGACAAAACTCGAGGTTCAAATAATTTTTCTTGAATTAGGAAAAGAGGTTCAATTTTTTATGAGCGGCTAGAAGTTTCTACGGAATCAGTTAGAAACCAAGCGTTTTCTTTTACTTAAAAGACATTTTCCCTCATTTTTCAGGCCACAGAAAAGTATATACACGAATAAACGTCTTCTCTAGGGCCCTATGTATTAAGATTAGGTATAGATTTTTATTAACAGTTTCAAAAAAGGAGAAATGAGAGAAAATAGAAAAATTAACTAATGATATGACAGAAGCAAATGTATTTCCTTTCAGCTTGGCCAATTTATTTTCAGTCTAAAATCATATAAGAAATCAGGAGGGACACAATCGCTAAAAAAAATTGGAAAAAGACTGGAGAAAGTGGAATAAAAAAAACTACCTTTTTTTGCTCGCTTCATACGTTGCATAGATTCGTTGACATTTAGTAAAACAATTTTGTAAAGTTAAACAATTTCGGGGGCGTTCAACAGTGCCAAAAAAGCGGATTTCAGAATAACTTAAAAGCATTTTCCAACATTTTCTCAAGAGCGGCAAATTACTGACGCTAATTAGCAAAGAAAGCACTCCGATTTTGGCGCCAAAATGTCTGCAACTGCAAACTAAAGGTTGCGTCCCTCATGCTTGAAGGACCAAATGCTTGAAATTAGTTTTAACTTACTTTCAGCCGCTCAGAATTGAGTATTCAAAACCTCAAATTAAATCGCGAAAATCTCAAATTAAGAAAATAAATCCAGGCCATTAGTGTTATTATTGACCAATTAGTCAAAAAGCAGATGAGTTTTCAAGACTGAAAAATTCTTATGATTTTGACCTCAATACTCTTGATGACTATCTGAATAGTATTGCGGTTGTAACCCGCAATTTGTAAAATTTTTGATTATTTTCCACTGATTTAATACATTTTCTGTTAATATTGACTTCGATTTTGTGAGAAAAACCTTTAGCCAATAGAAACGCTTAGCTAAACGCTTACCTCCCCCAAATTAAACAATGCTTTTGACTTGAAACTTTGAATTGAAACTTGACTTCATAACACCTTTTTTTATTTTAACTTTTAGCTTTAACTTCAACAAAGGCTCTTTTATCTTCAAACTTTGAATTGAGGGCTGGGGACATGTTCACCTACTAGCGCGAATACCATTTTTTCTATTATACGTTTTGTTCCCAAGTTATTTGTATTTTTGTGTTTATATCGAAAATAGGTCTCTGAGGAAGAAAAACAAATTTACATCCCCTTGGAAATTAGCCGGGCGATCAAGTTGTAACTTTGCTTGAGGACTGGGGACATGTTCACCTACTAGCGCAAATACCATTTTTTCTATTATAGGTTTTGTTCTCAAGTTATTTGTATTTTTGTGTTTATATCGAAAATAGGTCTCTGAGGAAGGAAAAAAAATTACATCCCCTTGGAGTTTAGCGGTGCGATCAATTTGTAACTTTGCTTGAGGGTGGGTGACATGTTCACCAACTAGCGCAAATACCGTTTTTTCTATTATAAGTTTTGTTTCCAAGTTATTTGTTTTTGTGTTTATATCGAAAATAGGTCTCTGAGGAAGGAAAATAAATTTACATCCTCTTGGAGTTTAGCGGTGCGATCAAGTTGTAACTTTGCTTGAGGGCTGGGGACATGTTCACCTACTAGCACAAATACCATTTTTTCTATTATAAGTTTTGTTCCCAAGTTATTTGTATTTTTGTGTTTATATCGAAAATAGGTCTCTGAGGAAGGAAAATAAATTTACATCCCTTGGAGTTTAGCGGTGCGATCAATTTGTAACTTTGCTTGAGGGCTGGGGACATGTTCACCTACTAGCGCAAATACCATGTTTTCTATTATAAGTTTTGTTCCCAAGTTATTTGTATTTTGTGTTTATATCGAAAATAGGTCTCTAAGGAAGGAAAATAAATTTACATCCCCTTGGAGTTCAGCGGTACGATCAATTTGTAACTTTGCTTGAGGGCTGGGTACATGTTCGCCTACTAGCGCAAATACCATTTTTTTCTATTATAAGTTTTGTTCCCAAGTTATTTGTTTTTGTGTTTATATCGAAAATAGGTCTCTGAGGAAGTAAAACAAATTTACATCCCCTTGGAGTTTAGCCGTGCGATCAAGTTGTAACTTTACTTGAGGGCTGGGGACATGTTCACCTACTAGCGCAAATACCATTTTATCTATTATAAGTTTTGTTCCCTAGTTATTTGTATTTTTGTGTTTATATCAAAAAGAGGTCTCTGAGGCAGGAAAATAAATTTCTATCCCCTTGGAGTTTAGCGGTGCGATCAACTTGTAATTTTGCTTGAGGGCTAGGGACATGTTCACCTACTAGCGCAAATACCATTTTTTCTATTATGAGTTTTGTTCCCAAGTTAATTGTATTTTTGTGTTTATATCTAAATAGGTCTCTGATGAAGGAAAATAAATTTACATCCCCTTGGAGTTTAGCGTTGTGATCAAGTTGTAACTTTGCTTGAGGGCTGGACACATGTTCACCTACTAGCGCAAATACCATTTTTTCTATTATAAGTTTTGTTCCCAAGTTATTTGTTTTTGTGTTTATATCGAAAATAGGTCTCTGAGGAAGGAAAAAAAATTTACATCCCCTTGGAGTTTAGCCGTGCGATCAAGTTGTAACATTGCTTGAGGGCTGGGGACATGTTCACCTACTAGCGCAAATACCATTTTTTCTATTATAAGTTTTGTTCCCAAGTTATTTGTATTTTTGTGTTTATAACTAAAATAGGTCTCTGATGAAGGAAAATAAATTTACATCCCCTTGGAGTTTAGCGTTGTGATCAAGTTGTAACTTTGCTTGAGGGCTGGACACATGTTCACCTACTAGCGCAAATACCATTTTTTCTATTATAAGTTTTGTTCCCAAGTTATTTGTTTTTGTGTTTATATCGAAAATAGGTCTCTGAGGAAGTAAAACAAATTTACATCCCCTTGGAGTTTAGCCGTGCGATCAAGTTGTAACTTTGCTTGAGGGCTGGGGACATGTTCACCTACTAGCGCAAATACCATTTTATCTATTATAAGTTTTGTTCCCAAGTTATTTGTATTTTTGTGTTTATATCAAAAAGAGGTCTCTGAGGCAGGAAAATAAATTTTTATCCCCTTGGAGTTTAGCGGTGCGATCAACTTGTAATTTTGCTTGAGGGCTAGGGACATGTTCACCTACTAGCGCAAATACCATTTTTTCTATTATGAGTTTTGTTCCCAAGTTAATTGTATTTTTGTGTTTATATCTAAATAGGTCTCTGATGAAGGAAAATAAATTTACATCCCCTTGGAGTTTAGCGTTGTGATCAAGTTGTAACTTTGCTTGAGGGCTGGACACATGTTCACCTACTAGCGCAAATACCATTCTTTCTATTATAAGTTTTGTTCCCATGTTATTTGTTTTTGTGTTTATATCGAAAATAGGTCTCTGAGGAAGGAAAAAAAATTTACATCCCCTTGGAGTTTAGCCGTGCGATCAAGTTGTAACATTGCTTGAGGGCTGGGGACATGTTCACCTACTAGCGCAAATACCATTTTTTCTATTATAAGTTTTGTTCCCAAGTTATTTGTATTTTTGTGTTTATAACTAAAATAGGTCTCTGAGGTAGGAAAATAAATTTACATCCCCTTGGAGTTTAGCGGTGTGATCAAGTTGTAACTTTGCTGGAGGGCTGGGGACATGTTCACCTACTAGCGCAAATACCTTTTTTTCTATTATAAGTTTTGTTCTCAAGTTATTTGTATTTTTGTGTTTATATCGAAAATAGGTCTCTGAGGACGGAAAACAAAATTACATCCCCTTGGAGTTTAGCGGTGCGATCAATTTGTAACATTGCTTCAGGACTGGGGACATGTTCCCCTACTAGCGCAAATACCATTTTTTCCATTATAAGTTTTGTTCCCAAGTTATTTGTATTTTTGTGTTTATATCGAAAATAGGTCTCTGAGGAAGGAAAATAAAATTACATCCCCTTAGAGTTTAGCGGTGCGATTAATTTGTAACATTGCTTGAGGACTGGGGACATGTTCCCCTACTAGCGCAAATACTATTTTTTCTATTATAAGTTTCGTTCCCAAGTTATTTGTATTTTTGTGTTTATATCGAAAATAGGTCTCTGAGGAAGGAAAATAAATTTACATCCCCTTGGAGTTTAGCGGTACGATCAATTTGTAATTTTGCTTGAGGGCTGGGTACATGTTCGCCTACTAGCGCAAATACCGTTTTTTCTATTATAAGTTTTGTTCCCAAGTTATTTGTTTTTGTGTTTATATCGAAAATAGGTCTCTGAGGAAGTAAAACAAATTTACATCCCCTTGGAGTTTAGCCGTGCGCTCAAGTTGTAACTTTGCTTGAGGGCTGGGGACATGTTCACCTACTAGCGCAAATACCATTTTATCTATTATAAGTTTTGTTCCCAAGTTATTTGTATTTTTGTGTTTATATCAAAAAGAGGTCTCTGAGGCAGGAAAATAAATTTAAATCCCCTTGGAGTTTAGCCGTGCGATCAACTTGTAACTTTGCTTGAGGGCTAGGGACATGTTCACCTACTAGCGCAAATACCATTTTTTCTATTATGAGTTTTGTTCCCAAGTTAATTGTATTTTTGTGTTTATATCTAAATAGGTCTCTGATGAAGGAAAATAATTTTACATCCCCTTGGAGTTTAGCGTTGTGATCAAGTTGTAACTTTGCTTGAGGGCTGGACACATGTTCACCTACTAGCGCAAATACCATTTTTTCTATTATAAGTTTTGTTCCCAAGTTATTTGTTTTTGTGTTTATATCGAAAATAGGTCTCTGAGGAAGGAAAAAAACTTACATCCCCTTGGAGTTTAGCCGTGCGATCAAGTTGTAACATTACTTGAGGGCTGGGGACATGTTCACCTACTAGCGCAAATACCATTTTTTCTATTATAAGTTTTGTTCCCAAGTTATTTGTATTTTTGTGTTTATAACTAAAATAGGTCTCTGAGGAAGGAAAATAAATTTACATGCCCTTGGAGTTTAGCGGTGTGATCAAGTTGTAACTTTGCTGGAGGGCTGGGGACATGTTCACCTACTAGCGCAAATACCTTTTTTTCTATTATAAGTTTTGTTCCCAAGTTAATCGTTTTTGTGTTTTTATCGAAAATAGGTCTCTGAGGAAGGAAAATAAATTTACATCCCCTTGGAGTTTAGCGGTGCGATTAAGTTGTAACTTTTCTTGAGGACTGGGGACATGTCCACCTACTAGCGCAAATACCATTTTTTCCATTATAAGTTTTGTTCTCAAGTTATTTGTATTTTTGTGTTTATATCGAAAATAGGTCTCTGAGGAAGGAAAACAAAATTACATCCCCTTGGAGTTTAGCGGTGCGATCAATTTGTAACATTGCTTCAGGACTGGGGACATGTTCCCCTACTAGCGCAAATACCATTTTTCCATTATAAGTTTTGTTCCAAGTTATTTGTATTTTTGTGTTTATATCGAAAATAGGTCTCTGAGGAAGGAAAATAAATTTACATCCCCTTGGAGTTTAGCGGTACGATCAATTTGTAATTTTGCTTGAGGGCTGGGTACATGTTCGCCTATTAGCGCAAATACCGTTTTTTCTATTATAAGTTTTGTTCCCAAGTTATTTGTTTTTGTGTTTATATCGAAAATAGGTCTCTGAGGAAGTAAAACAAATATACATCCCCTTGGAGTTTAGCCGTGCGATCAAGTTGTAACTTTGCTTGAGGGCTGGGGACATGTTCACCTACTAGCGCAAATACCATTTTATCTATTATAATATTTGTTCCCAAGTTATTTGTATTTTTGTGTTTATATCGAAAATAGGTCTCTGAGGAAGGAAAAAAAATTTACATCCCCTTGGAGTTTAGCGTTGTGATCAAGCTGTAACTTCGCTAGAGGGCTGGACACATGTTCACCTACTAGCGCAAATACCATTTTTTCTATTATAAGTTTTGTTCCCAAGTTATTTGTTTTTGTGTTTATATCGAAAATAGGTCTCTGAGGAAGGAAAATAAATTAACATCCCCTTGGAGTTTAGCCGTGCGATCAAGTTGTAACATTGCTTGAGGGCTGGGGACATGTTCACCTACTAGCGAAAATACCATTTTTTCTATTATAAGTTTTGTTCCCAAGTTAATCGTTTTTGTGTTTTTATCGAAAATAGGTCTCTGAGGAAGGAAAATAAATTTACATCCCCTTGGAGTTTAGCGGTGCGATTAAGTTGTAACTTTGCTTGAGGACTGGGGACATGTCCACCTACTAGCGCAAATACCATTTTTTCCATTATAAGTTTTGTTCCCAAGTTATTTGTATTTTTGTGTTTATATCGAAAATAAGTCTCTGAGGAAGGAAAATAAAATTACATCCCCTTGGAGTTTAGCGGTGCGATCAATTTGTAACATTGCTTGAGGACTGGGGACATGTTCCCCTACTAGCGCAAATACCATTTTTTCTATTATAAGTTTTGTTCCCAAGTTATTTGTATTTTTGTGTTTATATCGAAAATAGGTCTCTGAGGAAGTAAAAAAATACATACCCTTGGAATTTAGCGGTGCGATCAATTTGTAACTTTGCTTGAGGGCTGGGGACATGTTCACCTACTAGCGCAAACACCATTTTTTCTATTATAAGTTTTGTTCCCAAGTTATTTGTTTTTGGGTTTATATCGAAAATAGGTCTCTGAGGAAGGAAAATAAATTTACATCCCCTTGGAGTTTAGCGGTGCGATCAAGTTGTAACTTTGCTTGAGGGCTGGGGACATGTTCACCTACTAGCGCAAATACCGTTTTTTCTATCATAAGTTTTGTTCCCAAGTTATTTGTTTTTGGGTTTATATCGAAAATAGGTCTCTGAGGAAGGAAAATAAATTTACATCCCCTTGGAGTTTAGCGGTGCGATCAAGTTGTAACTTTGCTTGAGGGCTGGGGACATGTTCACCTACTAGCGCAAATACCATTTTTTCTATTATAAGTTTTGTTCCCAAGTTATTTCTATTTTTGTGTTTATATCCAAAATAGGTCTCTGAGGAAGGAACATAAATTTACATCCCCTTGGAGTTTAGAGGTGCGATCAATTTGTAACTTTGCTTGAGGGCTGGGGACATGTTCACCTACTAGCGCAAACACCATTTTTTCTATTATAAGTTTTGTTCCCCAGTTATTTGTATTTTTGTGTTTATATCGAAAATAGGTCTCTGAGGAAGGAAAATAAAATTACATCCCCTTGGAGTTTACCGGTGCGATCAATTTGTAACTTTGCTTGAGGGCTGGCGACATGTTCACCTACTAGTGCAAAAACCATTTTTTCTATTATAAGTTTTGTTCCCAATTTATTTGTTTTTGTGTTTATATCGAAAATAGGTCTCTGAGGAAGGAAAACAAATTTACATCCCCTTGGAGTTTAGCGGTGCGATCAAGTTGTAACTTTGCTTGAGGGCTGCGGACATGTTCACCTAATAGCGCAAATACCATTTTTTCTATTATATGTTTTGTTACCAAGTTATTTGTATTTTTGTGTTTATATCGAAAATAGGTTTCTGAGGAAGGAAAATAAATTTACATCCCCTTGGAGTTTAGCGGTGCGATCAATTTGTAACTTTGCTTGAGGGCTCGGGACAAGTTCACCTACTAGCGCAAATACCATTTTTTCCATTATAAGTTTTGTTCCCAAGTTATTCGTTTTTGTGTTTATATCGAAAATAGGTCTCTGAGGAAGGAAAAAAAATTCCATCCCCTTGGAGTTTAGCGGTGCGATCAATTTGTAACTTTGCTTGAGGACTGGGGACATGTTCAGCTACTAGCGCAAATACCATTTTTTCTATTATAAGTTTTGTTCCCAAGTTATTTGTATTTTTGTTTTTATATCGAAAATAGGTCTCTGAGGAAGGAAAAAAATTACATCCCCTTGGAGTTTAGCGGTGCCATCAATTTGTAACTTTGCTTGAGGGCTGGGGACATGTTCACCTACTAGCGCAAATACCATTTTTTCTATTATAAGTTTTGTTCCCAAGTTATTCGTTTTTGTGTTTATATCGAAAATAGGTCTCTGAGGAAGGAAAATAAATTTACATCCCCTTGGAGTTTAGCGGTGCGATCAAGTTGTAACTTTGCTTGAGGACTGGGGACATGTTCACC
The DNA here is from genome assembly GCF_963678635.1 of Symsagittifera roscoffensis. Classification (NCBI taxonomy): domain Eukaryota; kingdom Metazoa; phylum Xenacoelomorpha; order Acoela; family Convolutidae; genus Symsagittifera; species Symsagittifera roscoffensis. The sequence continues at coordinate 24,698,801 of NC_087063.1, forward strand.
TACTAGCGCAAATACCATTTTTTCTATTATAAGTTTTGTTCCCCAGTTATTTGTATTTTTGTGTTTATATCGAAAATAGGTCCCTGAGGAAGGAAAATAAAATTACATCCCCTTGGAGTTTAGCGGTGCGATCAAGTTGTAACTTTGCTTGAGGGCTGGGGACATGTTCACCTACTAGCGCAAATACCATTTTTTCTATTATAAGTTTTGTTCCCAAGTTATTTCTATTTTTGTGTTTATATCCAAAATAGGTCTCTGAGGAAGGAACATAAATTTACATCCCCTTGGAGTTTAGAGGTGCGATCAATTTGTAACTTTGCTTGAGGGCTGGGGACATGTTCACCTACTAGCGCAAACACCATTTTTTCTATTATAAGTTTTGTTCCCCAGTTATTTGTATTTTTGTGTTTATATCGAAAATAGGTCTCTGAGGAAGGAAAATAAAATTACATCCCCTTGGAGTTTACCGGTGCGATCAATTTGTAACTTTGCTTGAGGGCTGGCGACATGTTCACCTACTAGTGCAAAAACCATTTTTTCTATTATAAGTTTTGTTCCCAATTTATTTGTTTTTGTGTTTATATCGAAAATAGGTCTCTGAGGAAGGAAAACAAATTTACATCCCCTTGGAGTTTAGCGGTGCGATCAAGTTGTAACTTTGCTTGAGGGCTGCGGACATGTTCACCTAATAGCGCAAATACCATTTTTTCTATTATATGTTTTGTTACCAAGTTATTTGTATTTTTGTGTTTATATCGAAAATAGGTTTCTGAGGAAGGAAAATAAATTTACATCCCCTTGGAGTTTAGCGGTGCGATCAATTTGTAACTTTGCTTGAGGGCTCGGGACAAGTTCACCTACTAGCGCAAATACCATTTTTTCCATTATAAGTTTTGTTCCCAAGTTATTCGTTTTTGTGTTTATATCGAAAATAGGTCTCTGAGGAAGGAAAAAAAATTCCATCCCCTTGGAGTTTAGCGGTGCGATCAATTTGTAACTTTGCTTGAGGACTGGGGACATGTTCAGCTACTAGCGCAAATACCATTTTTTCTATTATAAGTTTTGTTCCCAAGTTATTTGTATTTTTGTTTTTATATCGAAAATAGGTCTCTGAGGAAGGAAAAAAATTACATCCCCTTGGAGTTTAGCGGTGCCATCAATTTGTAACTTTGCTTGAGGGCTGGGGACATGTTCACCTACTAGCGCAAATACCATTTTTTCTATTATAAGTTTTGTTCCCAAGTTATTCGTTTTTGTGTTTATATCGAAAATAGGTCTCTGAGGAAGGAAAATAAATTTACATCCCCTTGGAGTTTAGCGGTGCGATCAAGTTGTAACTTTGCTTGAGGACTGGGGACATGTTCACCTACTAGCGCAAATACCATTTTTTCTATTATAAGTTTTGTTCCCCAGTTATTTGTATTTTTGTGTTTATATCGAAAATAGGTCCCTGAGGAAGGAAAATAAAATTACATCCCCTTGGAGTTTAGCGGTGCGATCAATTTGTAACTTTGCTTGAGGACTGGGGACATGTTCACCTACTAGCGCAAATACCATTTTTTCTATTATAAGTTTTGTTCCCCAGTTATTTGTATTTTTGTGTTTATATCGAAAATAGGTCTCTGAGGAAGGAAAATAAAATTACATCCCCTTGGAGTTTACCGGTGCGATCAATTTGTAACTTTAATTGAGGGCTGGCGACATGTTCACCTACTAGTGCAAAAACCATATTTTCTATTATAAGTTTTGTTCCCAATTTCTTTGTTTTTGTGTTTATATCGAAAATAGGTCTCTGAGGAAGGAAAATAAATTTACATCCCCTTGGAGTTTAGCGGTGCGATCAAGTTGTAACTTTGCTTGAGGGCTGCGGACATGTTCACCTAATAGCGCAAATACCATTTTTTCTATTATAAGTTTTGTTCCCAAGTTATTCGTTTTTGTGTTTATATCGAAAATAGGTCTCTGAGGAAGGAAAAAAAATTCCATCCCCTTGGAGTTTAGCGGTGCAATCAATTTGTAACTTTGCTTGAGGACTGGGGAAATGTTCACCTACTAGCGCAAATACCATTTTTTCTATTATAAGTTTTGTTCCCAAGTTATTTGTATTTTTGTGTTTATATCGAAAATAGGTCTCTGAGGAAGGAAAAAAAATTACATCCCCTTGGAGTTTAGCGGTGCCATCAATTTGTAACTTTGCTTGAGGGCTGGGGAAATGTTCACCTACTAGCGCAAATACCATTTTTTCTATTATAAGTTTTGTTCCCAAGTTATTCGTTTTTATGTTTATATCGAAAATAGGTCTCGGAGGAAGGAAAATAAATTTACATCCCCTTTGAGTTTAGCGGTGCGATCAAGTTGTAACTTGCTTGAGGACTGGGGACATGTCCACCTACTAGCGCAAATACCATTTTTTCTATTATAAGTTTTGTTCCCAAGTTATTTGTATTTTTGGGTTAATATCGAAAATAGGTCTCTGAGGAAGGAAAATAAAATTACATCCCCTTGGAGTTTAGCGGTGCGATCAATTTGTAACTTTGCTTGAGGACTGGGGACATGTTCACCTACTAGCGCAAATACCATTTTTTCTATTATAAGTTTTGTTCCCAAGTGATTTGTATATTTGTGTTTATATTGAAAAAAAGTATCTGAGGAAGGAAAAAAAATTACATCCCCTTGGAGTTTAGCGGTGCGACCAATCTGTAACTTTGCTTGAGGGCTGGGGACATTTTCACCTACTAGCGCAAATACCATTTTTTCTATTATAAGTTTTGTTCCCATGTTATTTGTATTTTTGTGTTAATATCGTAAATAGGTCTCTGAGGAAGGAAAATAAAAATACATCCCCTTGGAGTTTAGCGGTGCGATCAATTTGTAACTTTGCTTGAGGGCTGGGAACATGTTTACCTACTAGCGCAAATACCACTTTTTCTATTATAAGTTTTGTTCCCAACTTATTCGTTTTTGTGTTTTTTATCGTAAATAGGTCTCTGAGGAAGGAAAACAAATTTACATCCCCTTGGAGTTTAGCGGTGCGATCAAGATGTAACTTTGCTTGAGGACTGGGGACATGTCCACCTACTAGCGCAAATACCATTTTTCCTTTTATAAGTTTTGTTCCCAAGTTATTTGTATTTTTGTGTTAATATCGAAAATAGGTCTCTGAGGAAGGAAAATAAAATTACATCCCCTTGGAGTTTAGCGGTGCGATCAATTTGTAACTTTGCTTGAGGGCTGGGAACATGTTTACCTACTAGCGCAAATACCACTTTTTCTATTATAAGTTTTGTTCCCAACTTATTCGTTTTTGTGTTTTTTATCGTAAATAGGTCTCTGAGGAAGGAAAACAAATTTACATACCCTTGGAGTTTAGCGGTGCGATCAAGATGTAACTTTGCTTGAGGACTGGGGACATGTCCACCTACTAGCGCAAATACCATTTTTTCTATTATAAGTTTTGTTCCCATGTTATTTGTATTTTTGTGTTAATATCGTAAATAGGTCTCTGAGGAAGGAAAATAAAAATACATCCCCTTGGAGTTTAGCGGTGCGATCAATTTGTAACTTTGCTTGAGGACTGGGGACATGTTCACCTACTAGCGCAAATACCATTTTTTCTATTATAAGTTTTGTTCCCAAGTGATTTGTATATTTGTGTTTATATTGAAAAAAAGTATCTGAGGAAGGAAAAAAAATTACATCCCCTTGGAGTTTAGCGGTGCGACCAATCTGTAACTTTGCTTGAGGGCTGGGGACATTTTCACCTACTAGCGCAAATACCATTTTTTCTATTATAAGTTTTGTTCCCATGTTATTTGTATTTTTGTGTTAATATCGTAAATAGGTCTCTGAGGAAGGAAAATAAAAATACATCCCCTTGGAGTTTAGCGGTGCGATCAATTTGTAACTTTGCTTGAGGGCTGGGAACATGTTTACCTACTAGCGCAAATACCACTTTTTCTATTATAAGTTTTGTTCCCAACTTATTCGTTTTTGTGTTTTTTATCGTAAATAGGTCTCTGAGGAAGGAAAACAAATTTACATCCCCTTGGAGTTTAGCGGTGCGATCAAGATGTAACTTTGCTTGAGGACTGGGGACATGTCCACCTACTAGCGCAAATACCATTTTTCCTTTTATAAGTTTTGTTCCCAAGTTATTTGTATTTTTGTGTTAATATCGAAAATAGGTCTCTGAGGAAGGAAAATAAAATTACATCCCCTTGGAGTTTAGCGGTGCGATCAATTTGTAACTTTGCTTGAGGGCTGGGAACATGTTTACCTACTAGCGCAAATACCACTTTTTCTATTATAAGTTTTGTTCCCAACTTATTCGTTTTTGTGTTTTTTATCGTAAATAGGTCTCTGAGGAAGGAAAACAAATTTACATCCCCTTGGAGTTTAGCGGTGCGATCAAGATGTAACTTTGCTTGAGGACTGGGGACATGTCCACCTACTAGCGCAAATACCATTTTTTCTATTATAAGTTTTGTTCCCATGTTATTTGTATTTTTGTGTTAATATCGTAAATAGGTCTCTGAGGAAGGAAAATAAAAATACATCCCCTTGGAGTTTAGCGGTGCGATCAATTTGTAACTTTGCTTGAGGACTGGGGACATGTTCACCTACTAGCGCAAATACCATTTTTTCTATTATAAGTTTTGTTCCCAAGTTATTTGTATTTTTGTGTTTATATCGAAAATAGGTCTCTGAGGAAGGAAAAAAAATTCCATCCCCTTGGAGTTTAGCGGTGCGATCAATTTGTAACTTTGCTTGAGGACTGGGGACATGTTCACCTACTAGCGCAAATACCATTTTTTCTATTATAAGTTTTGTTCCCAAGTTATTTGTATTTTTGTGTTTATATCGAAAATAGGTCTCTGAGGAAGGAAAAAAAATTACATCCCCTTGGAGTTTAGCGGTGCCATCAATTTGTAACTTTGCTTGAGGGCTGGGGACATGTTCACCTACTAGCGCGAATACCATTTTTTCTATTATAAGTTTTGTTCCCAAGTTATTCGTTTTTGTGTTTATATCGAAAATAGGTCTCTGAGGAAGGAAAATAAAATTACATCCCCTTGGAGTTTAGCGGTGCGATCAAGTTGTAACTTTGCTTGAGGACTGGGGACATGTCTACCTACTAGCGCAAATACCATTTTTTCTATTATAAGTTTTGTTCCCAAGTTATTTGTATTTTTGTGTTAATATCGAAAATAGGTCTCTGAGGAAGGAAAATAAAATTACATCCCCTTGGAGTTTAGCGGTGCGATCAAGTTGTAACTTTGCTTGAGGACTGGGGACATGTCTACCTACTAGCGCAAATACCATTTTTTCTATTATAAGTTTTGTTCCCAAGTTATTTGTATTTTTGTGTTAATATCGAAAATAGGTCTCTGAGGAAGGAAAATAAATTTACATCCCCTTGGAGTTTAGCGGTGCGATCAAGCTGTAACTTTGCTTGAGGTCTGGGGACATGTTCACCTACTAGCGCAAATACCATTTTTTCTATTATAAGTTTTGTTCCCAAGTTATTTATATTTTTGTGTTTATATCGAAAATAGGTCTCTGAGGAAGGAAAATAAAATTACATCCCCTTGGAGTTTAGCGGTGCGATCAATTTGTAACTTTGCTTGAGGACTGGGGACATGTCCACCTACTAGCGCAAATACCATTTTTTCTATTATAAGTTTTGTTCCCATGTTATTTGTATTTTTGTGTTAATATCGTAAATAGGTCTCTGAGGAAGGAAAATAAAAATACATCCCCTTGGAGTTTAGCGGTGCGATCAATTTGTAACTTTGCTTGAGGACTGGGGACATGTTCACCTACTAGCGCAAATACCATTTTTTCTATTATAAGTTTTGTTCCCAAGTTATTTGTATTTTTGTGTTTATATCGAAAATAGGTCTCTGAGGAAGGAAAAAAAATTCCATCCCCTTGGAGTTTAGCGGTGCGATCAATTTGTAACTTTGCTTGAGGACTGGGGACATGTTCACCTACTAGCGCAAATACCATTTTTTCTATTATAAGTTTTGTTCCCAAGTTATTTGTATTTTTGTGTTTATATCGAAAATAGGTCTCTAAGGAAGGAAAAAAAATTACATCCCCTTGGAGTTTAGCGGTGCCATCAATTTGTAACTTTGCTTGAGGGCTGGGGACATGTTCACCTACTAGCGCGAATACCATTTTTTCTATTATAAGTTTTGTTCCCAAGTTATTCGTTTTTGTGTTTATATCGAAAATAGGTCTCTGAGGAAGGAAAATAAAATTACATCCCCTTGGAGTTTAGCGGTGCGATCAAGTTGTAACTTTGCTTGAGGACTGGGGACATGTCTACCTACTAGCGCAAATACCATTTTTTCTATTATAAGTTTTGTTCCCAAGTTATTTGTATTTTTGTGTTAATATCGAAAATAGGTCTCTGAGGAAGGAAAATAAAATTACATCCCCTTGGAGTTTAGCGGTGCGATCAATTTGTAACTTTGCTTGAGGACTGGGGACATGTAAACCTACTAGCGCAAATACCATTTTTTCTATTATAAGTTTTGTTCCCAAGTTAATTGTATATTTGTGTTTATATCGAAAAAAGGTCTCTGAGGAAGGAAAAAAAAATACATCCCCTTGGAGTTTAGCGGTGCGATCAATCTGTAACTTTGCTTGAGGGCTGGGGACATTTTCACCTACTAGCACAAATACCAGTTTTTCTATTATAAGTTTTGTTCCCAAGTTATTCGTTTGTGTTTATATCGAAAATAGGTCTCTGAGGAAGGAAAATAATTTTACATCCCCTTGGAGTTTAGCGGTGCAATCAAGTTGTAACTTTGCTTGAGGACTGGGGACATGTCCACCTACTAGCGCAAATAGCATTTTTCTTTTTATAAATTTTGTTCCCAAGTTATTTGTATTTTTGTGTTTATATCGAAAATAGGTCTCTGAGGAAGGAAAAAAAATTACATCCCCTTGGAGTTTAGCGGTGACATCAATTTGTAACTTTGCTTGAGGGCTGAGAACATGTTCACCTACTAGCGCAAATACCATTTTTTCTATTATAAGTTTTGTTCCCAACTTATTCGTTTTTGTGTTTATATCGTAAATAGGTCTCTGAGGAAGGAAAATAAATTTACATCCCCTTGGAGTTTAGCGGTGCGATCAAGTTGTAACTTTGCTTGAGGACTGGGGACATGTCCACCTACTAGCGCAAATACCATTTTTTCTATTATAAGTTTTGTTCCCATGTTATTTGTATTTTTGTGTTAATATCGATAAATAGGTCTCTGAGGAAGGCAAATAAAAATACATCCCCTTGGAGTTTAGCGGTGCGATCAATTTGTAACTTTGCTTGAGGACTGGGGACATGTTCACCTACTAGCGCAAATACCATTTTTTCTTTTATAAACTTTGTTCCCAAGTTATTTGTATTTTTGTGTTCATATCGAAAATAGGTCTCTGAGGAAGGAAAAAAATGAAATCCCCTTGGAGTTTAGCGGTGCGATCAGTTTGTAACTTTGCTTGAGGGCTGGGGACATGTTCACCTTCTAGCGCAAATACCATTTTTTCTATTATAAGTTTTGTTCCCAAGTTAATTGTATTTTTGTGTTAATATCGAAAATAGGTCTCTGAGGAAGGAAAATAAAATAATATCCCCTTGGAGTTTAGCGGTGCGATCAATTGTGTAACTTTGCTTGAGGGCTGGCGACATGTTCACCTTCTAGCACAAATACCGTTTTTTCTATCATAAGTTTTGATCCCAAGTTATTTGTTTTTGTGTTTATATCGAAAATAGGTCTCTGAGGAAGGAAAATAAATTTACATCCCCTTGGAGTTTAGCGGTGCGATCAAGTTGTAACTTTGCTTGACGGCTGGGGACATGTTCACCTACTAGCGCAAATAGCATTTTTTCTATTATAAGTTTTGTTCACAAGTTATTTGTATTTTTGTGTTTATATCGAAAATAGGTCTCTGGGGAAGGAAAATAAAATTGCATCCCGTTGGAGTTTAGCGGTGCGATCAATTTGTAACTTTGCTTGAGGACTGGGGACATGTTCACCTACTAGCGCAAATGCCATTTTTTCTATTATAAGTTTTGTTCCCAAGTTATTTGTATTTTTGTATTTTTATCGAAAATAGGTCTCTGAGGAAGGAAAAAAAATTACATCCCCTTGGAGTTTAGCGGTGCGATCAATTTGTAACTTTGCTTAAGGGCTGGCGACATGTTCACCTACTAGCGCAAATACCGTTTTTTCTATCATAAGTTTTGATCCCAAGTTATTTGTTTTTGTGTTTATATCGAAAGTAGGTCTCTGAGGAAGGAAAATAAATTTACATCCCCTTGGAGTTTAGCGGTGCGATCAAGTTGTAACTTTACTTGAGGGCTGGGGACATGTTCAACTACTAGCGCAAAAACCATTTTTTCTATTATAAGTTTTGTTCCCAAGTTATTTGTATTTTTGTGTTTCTATCGAAAATAGGTCTCTGAGGAAGGAAAATAAATTTACATTCCCTTGGAGTTTAGCGGTGCGATCAATTTGTAGCTTTGCTTGAGGGCTGGGGACATGTTCACCTCTTAGCGCAAATACAAATTTTCTATTATAAGTTTTGTTCCCAAGTTATTTGTATTTTTGTGTTTATATCGAAAATAGGTCTCTGAGGAAGGAAAATAAATTTACATTCCCTTGGAGTTTAGCGGTGCGATCAATTTGTTACTTTGCTTGAGGGCTGGGGACATGTTCACCTACTAGCGCAAATACCATTTTTTCTATTATAAGTTTTGTTCCCAAGTTATTTGTATTTTTGTGCTTATATCGAAAATAGGTCTCTGAGGAAGGAAAATAAAATTACATCCCCTTGGAGTTTAGCGGCGCGATCAATTTGTAACTTTGCTTGAGGGCTGGCGACAGGTTCACCTACTAGCGCAAATACCATTTTTTCTATTATAAGTTTTGTTCCCAATTTATTTGTTTTTGTGTTTATATCGAAAATAGAACTCTGAGGAAGGAAAAAAAATTTACATCCCCTTGGAGTTTAGCGGTGCGATCAAAAGTTAACTTTGCTTGAGGGCTGGGGACAAGTTCACCTACTAGCGCAAATACCATTTTTTCTATTATAAGTTTTGTTCCCAATTTATTTGTATTTTTGTGTTTATATCGAAAATAGGTCTATGAGGAAGGAAAATAAATTTAGATCCCCTTGGAGTTTAGCCGTGCGATCAAGTTGTAACTTTGCTTGAGGGCTGGGGACATGTTCACCTACTAATGCAAATACCATTTTTTCTATTATAAGTTTTGTTCCCAAGTTATTCGTTTTTGTGTTTATATCGAAAAAAGGTCTCTGAGGAAGGAAAATAAATTTACATCCCCTCGGAGTTTAGCCGTGCGATCAAGTTGTAACTTTGCTTGAGGGCTGGGGACATGTTCACCTACTAGCGCAAATACCATTTTTTCTATTATAAGTTTTGTTCCCAAGTTATTTGTATTTTTCTGTTTATATCGAAAATAGGTCTCTGAGGAAGGAAAAAAATTTACATCCCCTTGGAGTTTAGCGGTGCGATCAATTTGTAACTTTGCTTGAGGGCTGGGGACATGTTCACCTACTAGCGCAAACACCATTTTTTCTATTATAAGTTTTGTTCCCAAGTTATTTGTATTTTTGTGTTTATATCGAAAATAGGTCTCTGTGGAAGGAAAATAAATTTACATCCCCTTGGAGTTTAGCCGTGCGATCAAGTTGTAACTTTGCTTGAGGACTGGGGACATGTTCACCTACTAGCGCAAATACCATTTTTTCTATTATAAGTTTTGTTCCCAAGTTATTTGTATTTTTGTGTTTATATCGAAAATAGGTCTCTGAGGAAGGAAAATAAATTTACATTCCCTTGGAGTTTAGCGGTGCGCTCAATTTGTAACTTTGCTTGAGGGCTGGGGACATGGTCACCTACTAGCGCAAATACCATTTTTTCTATTATAAGTTTTGTTCCCGAGTTATTTGTATTTTTGTGCTTATAACGAAAATAGGTCTCTGAGGAAGGAAAATAAAATTACATCCCCTTTGAGTTTAGCGGCGCGATCAATTTGTAACTTTGCTTGAGGGCTGGCGACAGGTTCACCTACTAGCGCAAATACCATTTTTTCTATTATAAGTTTTGTTCCCAAGTTATTTGTATTTTTCTGTTTATATCGAAAATAGGTCTCTGAGGAAGGAAAAAAATTTACATCCCCTTGGAGTTTAGCGGTGCGATCAATTTGTAACTTTGCTTGAGGGCTGGGGACATGTTCACCTACTAGCGCAAACACCATTTTTTCTATTATAAGTTTTGTTCCCAAGTTATTTGTATTTTTGTGTTTATATCGAAAATAGGTCTCTGTGGAAGGAAAATAAATTTACATCCCCTTGGAGTTTAGCCGTGCGATCAAGTTGTAACTTTGCTTGAGGACTGGGGACATGTTCACCTACTAGCGCAAATACCATTTTTTCTATTATAAGTTTTGTTCCCAAGTTATTTGTATTTTTGTGTTTATATCGAAAATAAGGTCTCTGAGGAAGGAAAATAAATTTACATTCCCTTGGAGTTTAGCGGTGCGATCAATTTGTAACTTTGCTTGAGGGCTGGGGACATGGTCACCTACTAGCGCAAATACCATTTTTTCTATTATAAGTTTTGTTCCCGAGTTATTTGTATTTTTGTGCTTATATCGAAAATAGGTCTCTGAGGAAGGAAAATAAAATTACATCCCCTTGGAGTTTAGCGGCGCGATCAATTTGTAACTTTGCTTGAGGGCTGGCGACAGGTTCGCCTACTAGCGCAAATACCATTTTTTCTATTATAAGTTTTGTTCCCAATTTATTTGTTTTTGTGTTTATATCGAAAATAGGTCTCTGAGGAAGGAAAAAAAATTTACATCCCCTTGGAGTTTAGCGGTGCGATCAAGTTGTAACTTTGCTTGAGGGCTGGGGACATGTTCACCTACTAGCGCAAATACCAATTTTTCTATTATAAATTTTGTTCCCAAGTTATTTGTATTTTGTTGTTTGTATCGAAAATAGGTCTATGAGGAAGGAAAATAAATTTACATCCCCTTGGAGTTTAGCCGTGCGATCAAGTTGTAACTTTGCTTGAGGGCTGGGGACATGTTCACCTACTAATGCAAATACCATTTTTTCTATTATAAGTTTTGTTCCCAAGTTATTCGTTTTTGTGTTTATATCGAAAAAAGGTCTCTGAGGAAGGAAAATAAATTTACATCCCCTCGGAATTTAGCCGTGCGATCAAGTTGTAACTTTGCTTGAGGGCTGGGGACATGTTCACCTACTAGCGCAAATACCATTTTTTCTATTATAAGTTTTGTTTCCAAGTTATTTGTATTTTTCTGTTTATATCGAAAATAGGTCTCTGAGGAAGGAAAAAAAATTTACATCCCCTTGGAGTTTAGCGGTGCGATCAATTTGTAACTTTGCTTGAGGGCTGGGGACATGTTCACCTACTAGCGCAAACACCATTTTTTCTATTATAAGTTTTGTTCCCAAGTTATTTGTATTTTTGTGTTTATATCGAAAATAGGTCTATGAGGAAGGAAAATAAATTTAGATCCCCTTGGAGTTTAGCCGTGCGATCAAGTTGTAACTTTGCTTGAGGGCTGGGGACATGTTCACCTACTAATGCAAATACCATTTTTTCTCTTATAAGTTTTGTTCCCAAGTTATTCGTTTTTGTGTTTATATCGAAAATAGCTCTCTGAGGAAGGAAAACAAATTTACATCCCCTTGGAGTTTAGCCGTGCGATCAAGTTGTAACTTTGCTTGAGGGCTGGGGAAATGTTCACCTACTAGCGCAAATACCATTTTTTCTATTATAAGTTTTGTTCCCAAGTTATTTGTATTTTTCTGTTTATATCCAAAATAGGTCTCTGAGGAAGGAAAAAAAATTTACATCCCCTTGGAGTTTAGCGGTGCGATCAATTTGTAACTTTGCTTGAGGGCTGGGGAAATGTTCACCTACTAGCGCAAACATCATTTTTTCTATTATAAGTTTTGTTCCCAAGTTATTTGTATTTTTGTGTTTATATCTAAAATAGGTCTCTGTGGAAGGAAAATAAATTTACATCCCCTTGGATTTTAGCCGTGCGATCAAGTTGTATTTTTGCTTGAGGACTGGGGACATGTTCACCTACTAGCGCAAATACCATTTTTTCTATTATAAGTTTTGTTCCCAAGTTATTTGTATTTTTGTGTTTATATCGAAAATAGGTCTCTGAGGAAGAAAAATAAATTTACATTCCCTTGGAGTTTAGCGGTGCGATCAATTTGTAATTTTGCTTGAGAGCTGGGGACATGGTCACCTACTAGCGCAAATACCATTTTTTCTATTATAAGTTTTGTTCCCAAGTTATTTGTATTTTTGTGCTTATATCGAAAATAGGTCTCTGAGGAAGAAAAATAAAATTACATCCCCTTGGAGTTTAGCGGCGCGATCAATTTGTAACTTTGCTTGAGGGCTGATGACAGGTTCACCTACTAGCGCAAATACCATTTTTTCTATTATAAGTTTTGTTCCCAAATTATTTGTTTTTGTGTTTATATCGAAAATAGGTCTCTGAGGAAGGGAAAAAAATTTACATCCCCTTGGAGTTTAGCGGTGCGATCAAGTTGTAACTTTGCTTGAGGGCTGGGGACATGTTCACCTACTAGCGCAAATACCATTTTTTCTATTATAAATTTTGTTCCCAAGTTATTTGTATTTTTGTGTTTATATCGAAAATAGGTCTATGAGGAAGGAAAATAAATTTACATCCGCTTGGAGTTTAGCGGTGCGATCAATTTGTAACTTTGCTTGAGGGCTGGGGACATGTTCACCTACTAATGCAAATACCATTTTTTCTATTATAAGTTTTGTTCCCAAGTTATTCGTTTTTGTGTTTATATCGAAATTAGGTCTCTGAGGAAGGGAAAAAAATTTACATCCCCTTGGAGTTTAGCGGTGCGATCAAGTTGTAACTTTGCTTGAGGGCTGGGGACATTTTCACCTACTAGCGCAAATACCATTTTTTCTATTATAAATTTTGTTCCCAAGTTATTTGTATTTTTGTGTTTATATCGAAAATAGGTCTATGAGGAAGGAAAATAAATTTACATCCGCTTGGAGTTTAGCGGTGCGATCAATTTGTAACTTTGCTTGAGGGCTGGGGACATGTTCACCTACTAATGCAAATACAATTTTTTCTATTATAAGTTTTGTTCCCAAGTTATTCGTTTTTGTGTTTATATCGTAAATAGGTCTCTGAGGAAGGAAAATAAATTTACATCCCCTTGGAGTTTAGCCGTGCGATCAAGTTGTAACTTTGCTTGAGGGCTGGGGACATGTTCACCTACTAGCGCAAATACCATTTTTTCTATTATAAGTTTTGTTCCCAAGTTATTTGTATTTTTCTGTTTATATCGAAAATAGGTCTCTGAGGAAGGAAAAAAAATTTACATCCCCTTGGAGTTTAGCGGTGCGATCAATTTGTAACTTTGCTTGAGGGCTGGGGACATGTTCACCTACTAGCGCAAACACCATTTTTTCTATAATAAGTTTTGTTCCCAAGTTATTTGTATTTTTGTGTTTTTATCGAAAATAGGTCTCTGGGGAAGGAAAATAAATTTACATCCCCTTGGAGTTCAGCCGTGCGATCAAGTTGTAACTTTGCTTGAGGGCTGGGGACATGTTCACCTACTAGCGCAAATACCATTTTTTCTATTATAAGTTTTGTTCCCAAGTTATTTGTATTTTTGTGTTTATATCGAAAATAGGTCTCTGAGGAAGTAAAATAAATTTACATCACCTTGGAGTTTAGAGGTGCGATCATTTTGTAACTTTGCTTGAGGGCTGAGGACATGTTCACCTACTAGCGCAAACACCATTTTTTCTATTATAAGTTTTGTTCCCAAGTTATTTTATTTGTTTTTGTGTTTATATCGAAAATAGATCTCTGAGGAAGGAAAACAAATTTACATCCCCTTGGAGTTTAGCAGTGCGATCAAGTTGTAACTTTGCTTGAGGGCTGGGGACATGTTCACCTATTAGCGCAAATACCATTTTTTCTATTATAAGTTTTGTTCCCAAGTGATTTGTATTTTTGTGTTTATATCGAAAATAGGTCTCTGAGGAAGGAAAATAAATTTACATCCGCTTGGAGTTTAGCCGTGCGATCAAGTTGTAACTTTGCTTGAGGGCTGGGGACATGTTCACCTACTAGCGCAAATACCATTTTTTCTATTATAAGTTTTGTTCCCAAGTTATTTGTATTTTTGTGTTTATATCGAAAATAGGTCTCTGAGGAAGTAAAATAAAATTACATCACCTTGGAGTTTAGAGGTGCGATCATTTTGTAACTTTGCTTGAGGGCTGAGGACATGTTCACCTACTAGCGCAAACACCATTTTTTCTATTATAAGTTTTGTTCCCAAGTTATTTATTTTTGTGTTTATATCGAAAATAGTTCTCTGAGGAAGGAAAACAAATTTACATCCCCTTGGAGTTTAGCAGTGCGATCAAGTTGTAACTTTGCTTGAGGGCTGGGGACATGTTCACCTACTAGCGCAAATACCATTTTTTCTATTATAAGTTTTGTTCCCAAGTGATTTGTATTTTTGTGTTTATATCGAAAATAGGTCTCTGAGGAAGGAAAATAAATTTATATCCCCTTGGAGTTTAGCGGTGCGATCAAGTTGTAACTTTGCTTGAGGGCTGGGGACATGTTCACCTACTAGCGCAAATACCATTTTTTCTATTATAAGTTTTGTTCCCAAAATATTTGTTTTTGTGTTTATATCGAAAATAGGTCTCTGAGGAAGGAAAATAAATTTACATCCCCTTGGAGTTTAGCCGTGCGATCAAGTTGTAATTTTGCTTGAGGGCTGGGGACATGTTCCCCTACTAGCGCAAATACCATTTTTTCTATTATAAATTTTGTTCCCAAATTATTTGTATTTTTGTGTTTACATCGAAAATAGGTCTCTGAGGAAGGAAAATAAATTTACATCACCTTGGAATTTAGCCGTGCGATCAAGTTGTAACTTTGCTTTAGGACTGGGGACATGTCCACCTACTAGCGCAAACACCATTTTTTCTATTATAAGTTTTGTTCCCAAGTTATTTTATTTGTTTTTGTGTTTATATCGAAAATAGATCTCTGAGGAAGGAAAACAAATTTACATCCCCTTGGAGTTTAGCAGTGCGATCAAGTTGTAACTTTGCTTGAGGGCTGGGGACATGTTCACCTATTAGCGCAAATACCATTTTTTCTATTATAAGTTTTGTTCCCAAGTGATTTGTATTTTTGTGTTTATATCGAAAATAGGTCTCTGAGGAAGGAAAATAAATTTACATCCGCTTGGAGTTTAGCCGTGCGATCAAGTTGTAACTTTGCTTGAGGGCTGGGGACATGTTCACCTACTAGCGCAAATACCATTTTTTCTATTATAAGTTTTGTTCCCAAGTTATTTGTATTTTTGTGTTTATATCGAAAATAGGTCTCTGAGGAAGTAAAATAAAATTACATCACCTTGGAGTTTAGAGGTGCGATCATTTTGTAACTTTGCTTGAGGGCTGAGGACATGTTCACCTACTAGCGCAAACACCATTTTTTCTATTATAAGTTTTGTTCCCAAGTTATTTTTGTGTTTATATCGAAAATAGGTCTCTAAGGAAGGAAAACAAATTTACATCCCCTTGGAGTTTAGCAGTGCGATCAAGTTGTAACTTTGCTTGAGGGCTGGGGACATGTTCACCTACTAGCGCAAATACCATTTTTTCTATTATAAGTTTTGTTCCCAAGTGATTTGTATTTTTGTGTTTATATCGAAAATAGGTCTCTGAGGAAGGAAAATAAATTTACATCCGCTTGGAGTTTAGCCGTGCGATCAAGTTGTAACTTTGCTTGAGGGCTGGGGACATGTTCACCTACTAGCGCAAATACCATTTTTTCTATTATAAGTTTTGTTCCCAAGTTATTTGTATTTTTGTGTTTATATCGAAAATAGGTCTCTGAGGAAGTAAAATAAAATTACATCACCTTGGAGTTTAGAGGTGCGATCATTTTGTAACTTTGCTTGAGGGCTGAGGACATGTTCACCTACTAGCGCAAACACCATTTTTTCTATTATAAGTTTTGTTCCCAAGTTATTTTTGTGTTTATATCGAAAATAGGTCTCTAAGGAAGGAAAACAAATTAACATCCCCTTGGAGTTTAGCAGTGCGATCAAGTTGTAACTTTGCTTGAGGGCTGGGGACATGTTCACCTACTAGCGCAAATACCATTTTTTCTATTATAAGTTTTGTTCCCAAGTGATTTGTATTTTTGTGTTTATATCGAAAATAGGTCTCTGAGGAAGGAAAATAAATTTATATCCCCTTGGAGTTTAGCGGTGCGATCAAGTTGTAACTTTGCTTGAGGGCTGGGGACATGTTCACCTACTAGCGCAAATACCATTTTTTCTATTATAAGTTTTGTTCCCAAAATATTTGTTTTTGTGTTTATATCGAAAATAGGTCTCTGAGGAAGGAAAATAAATTTACATCCCCTTGGAGTTTAGCCGTGCGATCAAGTTGTAATTTTGCTTGAGGGCTGGGGACATGTTCCCCTACTAGCGCAAATACCATTTTTTCTATTATAAATTTTGTTCCCAAATTATTTGTATTTTTGTGTTTACATCGAAAATAGGTCTCTGAGGAAGGAAAATAAATTTACATCACCTTGGAATTTAGCCGTGCGATCAAGTTGTAACTTTGCTTTAGGACTGGGGACATGTCCACCTACTAGCGCAAATACCATTTTTTCTATTATAAGTTTTGTTCCCAAGTTATTTGCTTTTATGTTTATATCGAAAATAGGTCTCTGAGGAAGGAAAATAAATTTACATCCCCTTGGAGTTTAGCCGTGCGATCAAGTTGTAATTTTGCTTGAGAGCTGGGGACATGTTCACCTACTAGCGCAAATACCATTTTTTCTATTATAAGTTTTGTTCCCAAGTTATTTGTATTTTTGTGTTTATATCGAAAATAGGTCTCTGAGGAAGGAAAATAAATTTACATCCCCTTGGAATTTAGCCGTGCGATCAAGTTGTAATTTTGCTTTTTAGGACTGGGGACATGTCCACCTACTAGCGCAAATACCATTTTTTCTATTATAAGTTTTGTTCCCAAGTTATTTGTATTTTTGTGTGTATATCGAAAATAGGTCTCTGAGGAAGGAAAATAAATTTACATTCCCTTGGGGTTTAGCGGTGCGATCAAGTTGTAACTTTGCTTGAGGGCTGGGGAGATGTTCACCTACTAGCGCAAATACCATTTTTTCTATTATAAGTTTTGTTCCCAAGTTATTTGTTTTTGTGTTTATATCGAAAATAGGTCTCTGAGGAGGGAAAATAAATTTACAAACCTTTGGAGTTTAGCCGTGCGATCAATTTGTAACTTTGCTTGAGGGCTGGGGACATGTTCACCTACTAGCGCAAATACCATTTTTTCTATTATAAGTTTTGTTCCCAAGTTATTTGTATTTTTGTGTTTATATCGAAAATAGGTCTCTGAGGAAGGAAAATAAAGTTACATCCCCTTGGAATTTAGCCTTGCGATCAAGTTGTAACTTTGCTTTAGGACTGGGGACATGTCCACCTACTAGCGCAAATACCATTTTTTCTATTATAAGTTTTGTTCCCAAGTTATTTGTATTTTTGTGTTTATATCTAAAATAGGTCTCTGAGGAAGGAAAATAAATTTACATCCCCTTGGAGTTTAGCGGTGTGATCAAGTTGTAACTTTGCTTGAGGGCTGGGGACATGTTCACCTACTAGCGCAAATACCATTTTTTCTATTATAAGTTTTGTTCCCAAGTTATTTGTGTTTTTGTGTTTATATCTAAAATAGGTCTCTGAGGAAGGAAAATAAATTTACATCCCCTTGGAGTTTAGCGGTGCGATCAAGTTGTAACTTTGCTTGAGGGCTGGGGACATGTTCATCTACTAGCGCAAATACCATTTTTTCTTTTATAAGTTTTGTTCCCAAGTTATTTGTATTTTTGTGTTTATATCTAAAATAGGTCTCTGAGGAAGGAAAATAAATTTACATCCCCTTGGAGTTTAGCGGTGTGATCAAGTTGTAACTTTGCTTGAGGGCTGGGGACATGTTCACCTACTAGCGCAAATACCATTTTTTCTATTATAAGTTTTGTTCCCAAGTTATTTGTATTTTTGTGTTTATATCGAAAATAGGTCTCTGAGGAAGGGAAAAAAAGACATCCCCTTGGAGTTTAGCGGTGCGATCAATTTGTAACTTTGCTTGATGGCTGGGGACATGTTCACCTACTAGCGCAAATACCATTTTTTCTATTATAAGTTTTGTTCCCAAGTTATTCGTTTTTGTGTTTATATCGAAAATAGGTCTCTGAGGAAGGAAAATAATTTTACATCCCCTTGAAGTTTAGCCGTGCGATCAAGTTGTAACTTTGCTTGAGGGCTGGGGACATGTTCACCTACTAGGGCAAATACCATTTTTCTATTATAAATTTTGTTCCCAAAATATTTGTATTTTTGTGTTTAAATCGAAAATAGGTCTCTGAGGGAGGAAAATAAATTTACATCCCCTTGGAGTTTAGCGGTGCAATCAATTTGTAACTTTGCTTGAGGGCTGGGGACATGTTCATCTACTAGCGCAAATACCATTTTTTCTATTATAAGTTTTGTTCCCAAATTACTTGTTTTTGTGTTTATATCGAAAATAGGTCTCTGAGGAAGGAAAATAAATTTACATCCCCTTGGAGTTTAGCGGTGCGATCAAGTTGTAACTTTGCTTGAGGGCTGGGGACATGTTCATCTACTAGCGCAAATACCATTTTTTCTTTTATAAGTTTTGTTCCCAAGTTATTTGTATTTTGTGTTTATATCGAAAATAGGTCTCTGAGGAAGGAAAATAAATTTACATCCCCTTGGAGTTTAGCGGTTCGATCAATTTGTAACTTTGCTTAAGGGCTGGGGACATGTTCACCTACTAGCGCAAATACCATTTTTTTGTATTATAAGTTTTGTTCCCAAGTTACTTGTTTTTGTGTTTATATCAAAAATAGATCTCTGAGGAAGGAAAAAAAATACATCCCCTTGGAGTTTAGCGGTGCGATCAATTTGTAACTTTGCTTGAGGGCTGGGGACATGTTCACCTACTAGCGCAAATACCATTTTTTCTATTATAAGTTTTGTTTCCAAGTTATTCGTTTTTGTGTTTATATCAAAAATAGGTCTCTGAGGAAGGAAAATAATTTTACATCCCCTTGGAGTTTAGCCGTGCGATCAAGTTGTAACTTTGCTTGAGGGCTGGGGACATGTTCACCTACTAGGGCAAATACCATTTTTCTATTATAAATTTTGTTCCCAAGTTATTTGTATTTTTGTGTTTGAATCGAAAATAGGTCTCTGAGGGAGGAAAATAAATTTACATCCCCTTGGAGTTTAGCGGTGCAATCAATTTGTAACTTTGCTTGAGGGCTGGGGACATGTTCACCTACTAGCGCAAATACCATTTTTTCTATTATAAGTTTTGTTCCCAAGTTACTTGTTTTTGTGTTTATATCGAGCATAGGTCTCTGAGGAAGGAAAATAAATTTACATCCCCTTGGAGTTTAGCGGTGCGATCAAGTTGTAACTTTGCTTGAGAGCTGGGGACATGTTCATCTACTAGCGCAAATACAATTTTTTCTTTAATAAGTTTTGTTCCCAAGTTATTTGTATTTTTGTGTTTATATCGAAAATAGGTCTCTGAGGAAGGAAAATAAATTTACATCCCCTTGGAGTTTAGCGGTTCGATCAATTTGTAACTTTGCTTGAGGGCTGGGGACATGTTCACCTACTAGCGCAAATACCATTTTTTCTATTATAAGTTTTGTTCCCAAGTTACTTGTTTTTGTGTTTATATCGAAAATAGGTCTCTGAGGAAGGAAAAAAAATACATCCCCTTGGAGTTTAGCGGTGCGATCAATTTGTAACTTTGCTTGAGGGCTGGGGACATGTTCACCTACTAGCGCAAATAGCATTTTTTCTATTATAAGTTTTGTTCCCAAGTTACTTGTTTTTGTGTTTATATCGAAAATAGGTCTCTGAGGAAGGAAAATAAATTTACATCCCCTTGGAGTTTAGCGGTGCGATCAAGCTGTAACTTTGCTTGAGGTCTGGGGACATGTTCACCTACTAGCGCAAATACCATTTTTTCTATTATAAGTTTTGTTCCCAAGTTATTTATATTTTTGTGTTTATATCGAAAATAGGTCTCTGAGGAAGGAAAATAAATTTACACCCCCTTGGAGTTTAGCGGTTCCATCGATTTGTAACTTTGCTTGAGGACTGGGGACATGTTCACCTACTAGCGCAATACAATTTTTTCTATTATAAGTTTTGTTCACAAGTTATTTGTTTTTTTGTTTATATCGAAAATAGGTCTCTGAGGAAGGAAAACAAATTTACATCCCCTTGGAGTTTAGCCGTGCGATCAAGTTGTAACTTTGCTTGAGGGCTGGCGACATGTTCATCTACTAGCGCAAATACCATTTTTTCTTTAATAAGTTTTGTTCCCAAGTTATTTGTATATTGTGTTTATATCGAAAATAGGTCTCTGAGGAAGGAAAACAAATTTACATCCCCTTGGAGTTTAGCGGTGCGATCAAGTTGTAACTTTGCTTGAGGGCTGGGGACATGTTCACCTACTAGCGCAAATACCATTTTTTCTATTATAAGTTTTGTTCCCAAGTTATTCGTTTTTGTGTTTATATCGAAAATAGGTCTCTGAGGAAGGAAAATAATTTTACATCCCCTTGGAGTTTAGCCGTGCGATCAAGTTGTAACTTTGCTTGAGGGCTGGGGACATGTTCACCTACTAGGGCAAATACCATTTTTCTATTATAAATTTTGTTCCCAAAAAATTTGTATTTTTGTGTTTAAATCGAAAATAGGTCTCTGAGGGAGGAAAATAAATTTACATCCCCTTAGAGTTTAGCGGTGCAATCAATTTGTAACTTTGCTTGAGGGCTGGGGACATGTTCACCTACTAGCGCAAGTACCATTTTTTCTATTATAAGTTTTGTTCCCAAATTACTTGTTTTTGTGTTTATATCGAAAATAGGTCTCTGAGGAAGGAAAATAAATTTACATCCCCTTGGAGTTTAGCGGTGCGATCAAGTTGTAACTTTGCTTGAGGGCTGGGGACATGTTCATCTACTAGCGCAAATACCATTTTTTCTTTTATAAGTTTTGTTCCCAAGTTATTTGTATTTTGTGTTTATATCGAAAATAGGTCTCTGAGGAAGGAAAAAAAATTTACATCCCCTTGGAGTTTAGCGGTTCGATCAATTTGTAACTTTGCTTGAGGGCTGGGGACATGTTCACCTACTAGCGCAAATACCATTTTTTGTATTATAAGTTTTGTTCCCAAGTTACTTGTTTTTGTGTTTATATCAAAAATAGGTCTCTGAGGAAGGAAAAAAAATACATCCCCTTGGAGTTTAGCGGTGCGATCAATTTGTAACTTTGCTTGAGGGCTGGGGACATGTTCACCTACTAGCGCAAATACCATTTTTTCTATTATAAGTTTTGTTCCCAAGTTATTCGTTTTTGTGTTTATATCAAAAATAGGTCTCTGAGGAAGGAAAATAATTTTACATCCCCTTGGAGTTTAGCCGTGCGATCAAGTTGTAACTTTGCTTGAGGGCTGGGGACATGTTCACCTACTAGGGCAAATACCATTTTTCTATTATAAATTTTGTTCCCAAGTTATTTGTATTTTTGTGTTTGAATCGAAAATAGGTCTCTGAGGGAGGATAATAAATTTACATCCCCTTGGAGTTTAGCGGTGCAATCAATTTGTAACTTTGCTTGAGGGCTGGGGACATGTTCACCTACTAGCGCAAATACCATTTTTTCTATTATAAGTTTTGTTCCCAAGTTACTTGTTTTTGTGTTTATATCGAGCATAGGTCTCTGAGGAAGGAAAATAAATTTACATCCCCTTGGAGTTTAGCGGTGCGATCAAGTTGTAACTTTGCTTGAGGGCTGGGGACATGTTCATCTACTAGCGCAAATACCATTTTTTCTTTTATAAGTTTTGTTCCCAAGTTATTTGTATTTTTGTGTTTCTATCGAAAATAGGTCTCTGAGGAAGGAAAATAAATTTACATCCCCTTGGAGTTTAGCGGTTCGATCAATTTGTAACTTTGCTTGAGGGCTGGGGACATGTTCACCTACTAGCGCAAATACCATTTTTTCTATTATAAGTTTTGTTCCCAAGTTACTTGTTTTTGTGTTTATATCGAAAATAGGTCTCTGAGGAAGGAAAAAAAATACATCCCCTTGGAGTTTAGCGGTGCGATCAATTTGTAACTTTGCTTGAGGGCTGGGGACATGTTCACCTACTAGCGCAAATAGCATTTTTTCTATTATAAGTTTTGTTCCCAAGTTACTTGTTTTTGTGTTTATATCGAAAATAGGTCTCTGAGGAAGGAAAATAAATTTACATCCCCTTGGAGTTTAGCGGTGCGATCAAGCTGTAACTTTGCTTGAGGGCTGGGGACATGTTCACCTACTAGCGCAAATACCATTTTTTCTATTATAAGTTTTGTTCCCAAGTTATTTATATTTTTGTGTTTATATCGAAAATAGGTCTCTGAGGAAGGAAAATAAATTTACACCCCCTTGGAGTTTAGCGGTTCCATCGATTTGTAACTTTGCTTGAGGACTGGGGACATGTTCACCTACTAGGGCAAATACCATTTTTCTATTATAAATTTTGTTCCCAAGTTATTTGTATTTTTGTGTTTGAATCGAAAATAGGTCTCTGAGGGAGGATAATAAATTTACATCCCCTTGGAGTTTAGCGGTGCAATCAATTTGTAACTTTGCTTGAGGGCTGGGGACATGTTCACCTACTAGCGCAAATAGCATTTTTTCTATTATAAGTTTTGTTCCCAAGTTATTCGTTTTTGTGTTTATATCAAAAATAGGTCTCTGAGGAAGGAAAATAATTTTACATCCCCTTGGAGTTTAGCCGTGCGATCAAGTTGTAACTTTGCTTGAGGGCTGGGGACATGTTCACCTACTAGGGCAAATACCATTTTTCCATTATAAATTTTGTTCCCAAGTTATTTGTATTTTTGTGTTTGAATCGAAAATAGGTCTCTGAGGGAGGATAATAAATTTACATCCCCTTGGAGTTTAGCGGTGCAATCAATTTGTAACTTTGCTTGAGGGCTGGGGACATGTTCACCTACTAGCGCAAATACCATTTTTTCTATTATAAGTTTTGTTCCCAAGTTACTTGTTTTTGTGTTTATATCGAGCATAGGTCTCTGAGGAAGGAAAATAAATTTACATCCCCTTGGAGTTTAGCGGTGCGATCAAGTTGTAACTTTGCTTGAGGGCTGGGGACATGTTCATCTACTAGCGCAAATACCATTTTTTCTTTTATAAGTTTTGTTCCCAAGTTATTTGTATTTTTGTGTTTCTATCGAAAATAGGTCTCTGAGGAAGGAAAATAAATTTACATCCCCTTGGAGTTTAGCGGTTCGATCAATTTGTAACTTTGCTTGAGGGCTGGGGACATGTTCACCTACTAGCGCAAATACCATTTTTTCTATTATAAGTTTTGTTCCCAAGTTACTTGTTTTTGTGTTTATATCGAAAATAGGTCTCTGAGGAAGGAAAAAAAATACATCCCCTTGGAGTTTAGCGGTGCGATCAATTTGTAACTTTGCTTGAGGGCTGGGGACATGTTCACCTACTAGCGCAAATAGCATTTTTTCTATTATAAGTTTTGTTCCCAAGTTACTTGTTTTTGTGTTTATATCGAAAATAGGTCTCTGAGGAAGGAAAATAAATTTACATCCCCTTGGAGTTTAGCGGTGCGATCAAGCTGTAACTTTGCTTGAGGGCTGGGGACATGTTCACCTACTAGCGCAAATACCATTTTTTCTATTATAAGTTTTGTTCCCAAGTTATTTATATTTTTGTGTTTATATCGAAAATAGGTCTCTGAGGAAGGAAAATAAATTTACACCCCCTTGGAGTTTAGCGGTTCCATCGATTTGTAACTTTGCTTGAGGACTGGGGACATGTTCACTTACTAGCGCAATACCATTTTTTCTATTATAAGTTTTGTTCCCAAGTTATTTGTTTTTTTGTTTATATCGAAAATAGGTCTCTGAGGAAGGAAAACAAATTTACATCCCCTTGGAGTTTAGCCGTGCGATCAAGTTGTAACTTTGCTTGAGGGCTGGGGACATGTTCATCTACTAGCGCAAATACCATTTTTTCTTTAATAAGTTTTGTTCCCAAGTTATTTGTATATTGTGTTTATATCGAAAATAGGTCTCTGAGGAAGGAAAACAAATTTACATCCCCTTGGAGTTTAGCGGTGCGATCAAGTTGTAACTTTGCTTGAGGGCTGGGGACATGTTCACCTACTAGCGCAAATACCATTTTTTCTATTACAAGTTTTGTTCCCAAGTTATTTGTATTTTTGTGTTTATATCGAAAATCGGTCTCTGAGGAAGGAAAATAAATTTACATCCCCTTGGAGTTTAGCGGTTCGATCAATTTGTAACTTTGCTTGAGGGCTGGGGACATGTTCACCTACTAGCGCAAATACCATTTTTTCTATTATAAGTTTTGTTCTCAAGTTATTTGTTTTTTTTTGTTTATATCGAAAATAGGTCTCTGAGGAAGGAAAACAAATTTACATCCCCTTGGAGTTTAGCCGTGCGATCAAGTTATAACTTTGCTTGAGGGCTGGGGATATGTTCACCTACTAGCGCAAATACCATTTTTTCTTTTATAGGTTTTGTTCCCAAGTTATTTGTATTTTTGTGTTTAATATCGAAAATCATATCATATGAAGTGTAGCTTCAATATTGAACCTTTTGGTCCACAGGTAACTCTTTTTCAACTGTTTTTTTCCAGAAACCACTTGGGAGAGCAACAACGAGGAAGACAAGAAGGACATTTTCCAGGATTTTGAGCAGCTCTTCGACGACATAAAAGCGGTTAAGCATAATATTTTTCCCAACGTCCCGGTCGCTAGATTTAGCCAAGAGATGCTTACTACACCACGACTGGTGCCCACTAAGATTTTAGATTCGGAGTTTTGCCAGTTGGACGAAGATTTCAAAGCGCGTTGGAAGACAGAACCGAAGAAAGAGTATCTTATCAACAATTTTTCAAGTCATCTTCACTTACGGGAAAACGGAAAGCGTTTTTACAACCAGTCGACCGTCATTTCGTTCGCTTTCCGCCCGAGTTTGTTCGGACGCAATTCCCTGGGCACCTTACAGAAAACAACAATGCGGCAATAAACTTCTTTAAATGTGATTTGAGTTGTGACTTGATGCCACTTGAAACTTTGAATTGAATTGTGACTTGACATCACTTTTTTCATTTCAACTCTGAGGTTTAACTTCAACAAAGGCTCTTTTATCTTGAAAGTTGCCAAAATTTTAGATAAGCAACATTTTGCAGATGATAAAATAGCGTTTTGGGGTGCTTGTAAAGTTTTAATTTCGGCTTGAAGTCCCTTCGGCTTGAAGTCCCGTCGGCTTGTTGTCCTAGACCCCGCTCTGCCCTGTAACGCTGTGTTTGAGTGGCGTCCCTCATGCTCGAATGACCGAATGCTTGAAATTATTTTTCACTTACTTTCAGCCAATCAGAATTGAGTATTCAAAACCTCAAAGTAAATCGCGAAAATCTCAAAATAAGAAAATAAATCCAGGCCATTAGTGTTAGTATTGACCGATTAGTCAAAAAGCAGATGAGTTTTCAAGACTGAAAAATTCTTATGATTTTGACCTCATTACTCTTGATGACTATCTGAATAGTATTGCGGTTGTAACCCGCAATTTGTAATAATTTTGATTATTTTCCACTGATTTAATACATTTTCTGTTAATATTGACTTCGATTTTGTGAGAAAGACATTTAGCCAATAGAAACGCTTAGCGATTTTGATTGGTTGAAATTTTTCAAGCATTCGGTCCTTCAAGCATGAGAACCCTCCCCCAAAATAAGCAATTATTTTGGCGCCAAAATGTCTATATTACAAATTTTCTCGCTCAAAATCTTAAAGTTGCATTTAAGATTATGAACGTTCGCCGTTTGTTTTTTGATTGCCGCACTTAATAAGTTGAGCTTTGTTCAAACTTTCGGCATCGTAGAACAAAGTTTCCATTTTCGGCACTGAAACTAATTTTTTTTCGGCACTGTTGTACATCGGCACTGTTGTACTGCCCCACAACTTCGTGTATGAAAAAATAGATTCACTTTTTGTGAAGATTTGCTCAATTTAAGAAAATTTGTTCTCCTCCTGTATGATTAAGAAATTACGTTCACAAAAAGTGAAAAGATTAAAGACATGTTTAAAAGATGTTAAAAAGAGGACGAAAATAAGAAAAAATGGCTCAACCTTAGCTCTGTGACCTGATCGTTCAGTTTTTGGGTCGGTTTGAACACTATTTATCCAAACAAAATTATCTGCTGCTTTCTTTTCATTTATATAAGTAAAAATAAAATTGCCCCTGCTAAAAATACCCACTATTTTTTTGTTGTTGAAAACAACCGTTCACATTGTGAACGGATTTTCGGAAACTTAAAAATCTTCAAGAATAAACAATCTGCGAACAAATTTGTTTAACGTTCGGAATTTCATTCTTTCCCTGCACGGTTTAGAAAATCCATTCACAAAATGTGAACAGATTAAAAACATGTTAACAGAAGTTTCAAACCAGAGGGAAGGAATGATAATTGCCTACTTTTGATTGGTCAATTTTAATTTGGTACGCTGATTGCTCAATTGTTCCGTCGATTTGATTATTCTCTTTTTATTCAAAAACTTAGGAATATTATGTTGCCTTCATTTCTTTTCAAAAAAATTGCCTCTGCTAAGACAACGCCGTTACTTTTAATCAATCACAATTTAAGAACTGATTTATGCAATGTCTAAAAGTTTCATGTATAAAGCAAAAGATTCACTTTTTGTGAACATACTTGATCAACGTTCAAAACTTTGTTCTCATGTACGGCTAAGAAAATCCGTTCAAAAAACGCGAACAGATTAAGGACATGACTGAAACAACCTTTCAACCAAAAGGGAGGTATTGATCATTGCTTGCTTGTGATTGGTCAACTTTAATTCTGTTCCCTAACTGGTCAAAGTTTGTGTCGGTTAAACTATTCTTTATTAGGGAAAAAAAAACAATTTTCCAGAACACACAAATTAGACTGTTGCCTTCTTTTCCTATCAAAAAAAGTTGCCCGAGATAGAATTTTGCAGTTAGCTTTATAAGTTGCGAACTTTGTGAAATGATCTGGTACACATTCACTTTGATCGTGTATAGCAATTGCTCTCACTTTTTGTGAACAGCTTTTTCAACATTGAAAATTTTCTTCGTCCTTAGCACGGTTAAGAAACACCTCACACAAAATGTGAACAACATGCTTTAAACATTAAAAACTTTGTGAGATAATCTGCTACACTTTGACTTTAATCGATATAGCACTGGCTTTCACTTTTTGTTAGAAACTTTTGCAACTTTGAAAAAATTTCTTCTTCCTTAGCACGGTTAAGAAATACCTTTCACAAAAAGTTGACAAATTGAACAAATGTATAAAACAAATTTTATAACCAGGAGAAAGAGGATGATGGATGCTTGCTTGTAACTGATCAAATTTAATTCTAAGCCTTGATTGTATAAATTTTGTGTCGGTTGAAAATTATCTTTGTTAGGATAAAAACGATATATATTCGGTTGCATTGAATTCCTCTGTTATTGTCTGTTAAAAGTTCGCCATTAGCTTTAAACATTGAATAAATACAACCACCACTTGTGAACAATACATGCAATGTTTAGCAATTTGTTCTCACCATCCATGATTAAAAATTCCGTTCACAAAATATGAAAAGATTAAGGACACGAATAATAAAAAAAATTAACAAGAAAAAAAAATGTGAACAGATTAGAGACATGTTTGAAAATATATATTTCAACAAAAAGGAGGGAAAAAATGTCTTCAA
Organism: Symsagittifera roscoffensis; assembly: GCF_963678635.1. NCBI lineage: Eukaryota > Metazoa > Xenacoelomorpha > Acoela > Convolutidae > Symsagittifera > Symsagittifera roscoffensis. The sequence continues at coordinate 24,726,858 of NC_087063.1, forward strand.
CTGCAAATTGCACAATTACTTTGGCGCCAAAATGTCTATACTACAAATTTTCTCGCTCAAAATCTTAAAGTTGCACTTAAGATTGTGAACGTTTGCCGTTTATTTTTTGATTGCCGCACTTAATATGTTGAACTTTGTTCAAACTTTTGGCACCGTTGAACAAAGTTTTCATTTTCGGCACTGTTAAACTAATTTTTTTTTGGCACTGTTGTACATAGGCACTGTTGTACTGCCCCACAACTTCGTGTATGAAAAAATAAATTCACTCTTTGTGAACAGATTTGCTCAACTTAAGAAAATTTGTTCTCCTCCTGTACGGTTAAGAAATAACGTTCACAAAAAGTGAAAAGATTAAAGACATGTTTAAAAGATGTTAAAAAGAGGACGAAAATAAGAAAAAATGGCTCAACCTTAGCTCTGACCTGATCGTTCAGTTTTTGGGTCGGTTTGAACACTATTTATCCAAACAAAATTATCTGCTGCTTTCTTTTCATTTATATAAGTAAAAATAAAATTGCCCCTGCTAAAAATACCCACTATTTTTTTGTTGTTGAAAACAACCGTTCACATTTTGTGAACGGATTTTCGGAAAATTAAACATCTTCAAGAAATGAAAATCTGCGAACAGATTTGTTTAACGTTCGAAATTGCATTCTTTCCCTGCACGGTTTAGAAAATCCATTCACAAAATGTGAACAGATTGCAAACATGTTAAAAACAGTTTCAAGCAAGAGGAAGGATATGATAATTGCTTGCTTGTGATTGGTCAATTTTAATTCTGTACCCTAACTAGTCAATATTCGTGTCGGTTAAAATATTCTTTATTAGGAGAAAAATAATTTTCCAGAAGACACAAATTAGACTGTTGCCTTCTATTCCTCTCAAAAAAAGTTGCCCGAGATAAAATATTGCAGTTAGCTTTATAAGTTGCGAACTTTGTGAAATGATCTGGTACACATTGACTTTGATCGTGTTTAGCAATTGCTTTCACTTTTTGTTGAAAAACTTTTTCAGCGTTGAAAAAATTTCTTCTTCCTTAGCACTGTTATGAAATACCTTTCACAAAAAGTGAACAAACTGAACGCATGTACATAACAAATTTTATAACCAGGAGAAAGAGAATGATAGATGCTTGCTTGTGACTAATCAAATTTAATTCTAAGCATTGATTGCAGAATTTTTGCGTCGGTTGAAAACTCTCTTTCCTCTGTTATTGTCTCTGTTAAAAATTCACCGTTAGCTTTATACATTGAATAAATACAATCACCACTTAAAAACAAAACAAGCAATAATTAACAGTTTGTTCTCACCATCCATGATTCAAAATTTCGTTCATAAAATGTGAAAAGATAAACGACACGAATAATAAAAAAATATTAACAAGAAAAAAGAAAAGCAAAATGTGAACAGATTAGAGACATGTTTAAAAATTTATATTTCAACGAGAGGGAGGGAACAAAAAGTACTTGCATGTGATTGGTCAGTTTTAACTCTGTACACCGATTGGTCAATTTTTGTGTCGGTTTGGATATTCTCTATATTAGGTAAAAAAAGAACATTTATTTCAAAACACACCAAATTTTATGCTGCATTCTTCTTTTTATGTCATCGAAAAACTAAACTGTCCCTGCTAAAAATTACCTGTTAGTTTTGACGTTGAATACAACTGTTCCAAGATAACGAACAGGTTTTTGTAAAAAATGACATCTTTATGTAAAAGCAATAGATTCACAATTTGAGAACAGATTTGTTCTACGTTTAAAAATTCATTCTTCCGCTGTTTTGTTAAGCATATCCGTTCACAAAAATGAACAAATTAAAGACATGCTTAACTACTTTTTTTTATTGGGCTCTGTTGATAAACCGTGAGATAACTGTCGTCGTAATTAGTGAAGCTCAACCCCAGACTACGCGCCGCGTTACGCCAGTCAACCAAAGAGATAACTGTCGTAATTAGGGAAGCTCAACCCCATACTACGCGCCGGTACACGTCAGTCGATCATTTATGCTTCAATTTTTTCTCCCGAAAACTTGTCAGTGAAAGTCTGCTAAAAATCCAGAACTTCATTTTTTATGCAGAAAATCGGTCTGCTAAAAAATTGGTTACTAAATTGGATCAATTTAAATGAAGAATAACATAACAACCAAAATCCAACCAAAATGAATAAATTCGATTTTAGGGCATTTGAATCGATCTTTATTTGTCATGATGGCTCGACTCAAAACCTATTTTAGCAATCAAAAATTGCATTTTGAACCATTCGGATTGAAGCAAAAAGCGATTTAAAAATATTTAAGAGGCTCCAAAAACCTTTTTACTATTGTGGTTGGTTTTCAATTTTGCTAATTCAATTGATAATTAAAGCTTTCCGCCCAGGCCCAATCCAAACCTGCCAGCAGCAAAAATTAACAAAATAAGGCTTCCCGGGTTGAAGTGTTCATTTTATCTCTGAAGCGGCCTAAAAACCTGATTTGAACGACTCGACCAAGATTGGCTGTTTCGACCGACTCGACTCAAGCTGGCAACGTTTCGACCGACTCGGCTTAAAAAACAATTGTACCTGTTTTCGACCCAAGCGTGCTATGTATCGACCGACTCGACCCAAGCTGACTATGTCGACCGACGCCACCAACGGAAAAATGTCCAAGGACCAAATAAATTCCAAAAAATATATATATTTTTATGCAAACTTGATATTTTTCAACAGCAACTGGCAAATTTGATTGAAAATTTTTGTTCTGACATAGCCTAAACTTACTTTTTGATTAATCAGGAAATTCAATTTGAACGTGACAAAAATCTTAATTTTTTTAGCATCCAAAACTTCATTTTAAGATACTTTTTTGGCAACACATCGCTTCTCGGAATTTTGTCTAAGATCATGTGTGGCCCATTTCTTGAGTTCGACTTTGCTTCAAGACCAGAATGGTAAGCTGGCAGGGTCATTTTAGTATCAGCAACCGGGCCGGGCCCCGGACTGACTTTCAAAAAAGTTCACACCTTTCACAGTTCCGTTAACATATTTCACACTTCATTTCACACATTTTGAACACGTGTGAAGCGTGCCCTGCTTTCTGCGGCAAAAGTCAGCCCAATCCAATTGCTAGTATTGGCTGCGGCAAATGGATTAAATTTCGATTTTTTAAAACTCACTGGGCCTCAAATTCAGGCCCGGTTCCAACTCTGTTCGAGAATGTTCGATCACACGTCTTTTTGTTTGACTATGTTTCGTCAACGCTTTAGATTCGATTTTGTGCTCGACTATGTTTCGAGCATATTTTGATTTCGATTTTGTGTTCGTCCATGAATCGAAATAATGTACGACTATGTTTCGAAACTGTGCTCAACCAGAAGGTCTGTTTTTGACTACGGATTTGGGGTCGAACAACATCCGTGTGTTCAACAGAATTCGATCGAAATATCAACCCGAGTAACGGGGCAGAAAACTATAGACCAGCAGAAAGAACAAAATTTAACGAATAACGCTTAGTTTCGTTGTTTCTGGCACGCCTCGGATTTAAATTAAACACCATTTTTTCGAAGCAACTACCAACTGAATCTGAGACCAGGGAGGAAAGCAACTCATCAGATAGTTTGAGCATAATGTTCACTTTTTCTGTATAAAATCTTCCCAATAACGTCAGTACTGAAAAATTATACGGTTACACTGAAATTTCCACAAAGGTGCCAACACAAGGCGAGGAATGTCTCTAGAGGCTGCAAATTACCAAACTGAAAATTTGAGAAACTTTCGGTACATGAGGCCACGAATGCAACATTTCGGTATTATCTCAGACTCTCTGTATGTTTCACCAGAGAGTTGAAAATACTTTTTTTCCTCTAGCTGCTTTAACTACTGAAGAAAAACTTTGCTAAACATCTCTTAAACTAAACAAATGGTTTTGCAGGAATGTTTTAGTTAACTCAAAAGAATCTATTCTTAATTTAAATCTGGGACCTGTTTCTGAAAAAAAAGAATAAGAAATTTTTGTAATACGAAATTTTCCGGGAGGTTTCAGACAAAATTTTGAGCAGCGATGGCAAAAATCACTGAAAATAAAAGATTTAGTTTCAATTTACTCTCTTCTCTTGACTAGTTTCCTGCTTTCTCAACCTTAAGTTTCAATAATTTTATCAATTCATTTCAAAAATTTTTGCCCAAATTGAGAACTGTTAGAGGGCACGTCAAAAAAATAAAATTTATTGTTTGTCAAAACTTCGCCAAGAAATGATCTCGTGAGATGCCTTTTAAAATGAAATCAGATGGATTTGATTAAGAATCGGATGGTGCTAGAATTTTTAGCACACTCAAAAAAATTGATAGTAAGAACGTGAATTTCAAATGCGGCATTGGCAATAAGTAGCAACTACTTGCTCTGCTGCGCTTACATTTTGCACGAAAAGTATTTTGCGTGAGAATCTGTGTTGGCCGCTTAACAGGTTTCTTTGATTCAGCTCTATTGATAAACCGTGAGATAACTGTCGTAAATAGGGAAGCTCAATCCCAGACTACGCGCCGCTTTACGTCAGTCAATCATTTGTGCTTCAATTTTTGCTGCCCCCAAAAATCTGTCACTCAAAGTCGGCTGAAAATCCTAAATTTCACTTTTCATGCAAAAAACCGGTCTGATAAATTGGTCACCAAATTGAAGAATAACATAACAACCAAAACCCAACCCAAATGAAAAAACCTCAATTTTAAGGCATTTTAATCGATCTTTATTTGTCAAGATGGCTCGACTCCAAACCTATTTTAGCAATCAAAAATTGCATTTTGAACCATTCGGATTGAAGCAAAAAGCGATTTAAAAATATTTAAGAGGCTCCAAAAACCTTTTTACTATTGTGGTTGGTTTTCAATTTTGCTAATTCAATTGATAATTAAAGCTTTCCGCCCAGGCCCAATCCAAACCTGCCAGCAGCAAAAATTAACAAAATAAGGCTTCCCGGGTTGAAGTGTTCATTTTATCTCTGAAGCGGCCTAAAAACCTGATTTGAACGACTCGACCAAGATTGGCTGTTTCGACCGACTCGACTCAAGCTGGCAACGTTTCGACCGACTCGGCTTAAAAAACAATTGTACGTGTTTTCGACCCAAGCGTGCTATGTTTCGACCGACTCGCCCCAAACTGGCTATGTCGACCGACTCCACCAAAGGAAAAATGTGTTCAACCCAAGAGTGCTATGTTTCGACCGATCCGTCCCTGACTAGCCATGTTCCGACCGACTTAACCGAAGGAAAATTGTGTTCGACCCAAGCGTACTATGTTTCGACCGCCTCGACCCTAACTGGCTATTTTTCGACCAAATAATTTTCAAGTATATTTTATGCAATTCAACAGTTGATCAAAACTGATATTTTTCAACACCAATTGAAAAATTAATTTAAAAATTTTTGTTCTGACATAGCCTAAACTTTTTTTTGAGTAATCAGGAGTTTCAATTTGAACGTGGCAAAAACTTTATTTTTTTAGCATCCAAAACTTCATTATTAGTTATTTTTTGGAAAAACATCGCTTCTCGGACTTTTGTGTTACATCATGTGTAGCCCATTTCTTGACTTTGGCTTTGCTTCGAGAACAGAGTGGTAATCGGGCACGGTCATTTTTAGTATCAGCAACCGGGTTGATAAATTTTTTCTCGAACTGCCTCGATGGCTTTTCAGGAACTATTTAGTTTACTACAACGCTATTTTGCTTAATAAAAAGTGTCTTAAGCTTCTGAAAAAAGCTCGTCTTAAGATTTAAAAATCTAATTTTGGTACTACTATGATAGAGTGGTCCCTTGAAAATAGCCAGGTCCCTTAAAAACTAGTACCTAGAGGTCTCAAATTGTTTAATAAATATAAATTCGCCATTCAGAAAGATGTCGCAGTACATTTTCCAACAAACTTTTTGTTTTGTTATGCTGTAAAAATTCCCCCCTCTACGGTTTTAAGGTTGAAGATTCGGAAAAAATGCCAAAACTGAGTTTTGATGAAAAATATAAGTTAACCCAATTATGGTCTTTAAATCGTGAAATAATTTGAAGCGAGCATTTTTCTTGATATAAACAATATATTAAATACAATTTAATGACATGAATACTTTAAACACAAAATAGTTTTCAATTTATTGCATGCGAAATGCATGCGGGACCTCTCTATCATAGTTGCTTTTTCGAGGGACCACTCTGACTCTATCATAGTAGTACCCTAATTTTTAATGTTAATAACGAGCTTTTCTCAGAAGTTTGAGACAAACTTTTTGTACAAAACAGAAACTGATATGAACTTTGGCCATTGTTGGCCAAAATCAAACAATACACCCAAGTTTCTTCAGATTTATGCGATAAACAAACATAAATCCCAGAAAGTCAAAAATAATTTTAAAAATGCCTCCGAAATAACC